>NW_006263329.1:846951-856498 GCF_000469605.1 Apis dorsata | reverse complement strand
TTTTTTTTTTTTTTTTTTTTTTAATTGTACCTTTACCAAGCATCGAAAGAAAATCGTGAGGTGATCGTAAAGGGATCGTCGTCGAAGATGATCGCGACCACCCCACCAACAACAAGCATTGAGGCTAACCACGATCGCGTAATGGTTCCTGAGGCGGTTGTTTTGCGCGTCGCGGCTCGTATTTTAATGCAACAAAATTACTGGTCTGCTGGCCGGGCAAGGGTGAATTTCATACACCTGGATGATTTTATATACACCTGCGGAAGAGCAATACACGAGCGAGTTAAAGAGCGAGCAACGTCGGTCATGTCGCGTGTAAAGTAGCAAGGTTAAAATGTACATTGTAACGTATATATATATGGGCACGTATTTTTTGAAGGGGAAGGAAAGGGGAAAATAAGGAGGAAGATAAGAAAGGAAATAAATACTCGGTGCTTATAAATACTTTGTCCATCGAATGGAAGACTCATCGTGCCTCCGGAAATATTTGTTCTGGTACATAAGTTTCAGATACACATCCGTGCAACCGGGGGTCGCATTCGAATAGATACGCATCCGTTTCGAGGATGTGTTGGGAAGGATGAATTGATGGGCGATGAGATAGAGGAGATAAAAGATCGAAGAATAAACGGAAGGATTATTCAGGATTTATGAAATATTTTGGCTCTGAGTTTTTCTTATATTGTATTTTTGATGACATTGTAGGGGTCCACGTCCGCGTTTTGAAACACGACTTCCTTTTGTAATATTCATGTAAACTCCGTGATTCTTCTCTCTTTTTAATTAAATGAAATTACATTTTTGATGGAGTATAATATAGTAATATTTTATTTTTATATATGGATTAAAGGATTGATGGAAATTAGAAAGAAATAATATATAATATAATAAAATGTTTTGTCAAATTTTTTATTCAATATTTAATGTAGCTACAAAATAAAAAAAAAATAAAAAAAATAATTGCAATAACCTTCGAAATTACTTTATCTTTCGTTTGAGGGTGAGTCACTATACATATTATTTCAAATTATTTTCTTCTTACATTTTTTGTATAACTTCTCGTTGGTTTTAGTGTATTTGAGGTTACTTGATTGGAATTTAGTTTAATTAATGATCTTAGGATGTAAATGAGACGTGAATACATGACAAGAAGTGAATACATGTAAATTGTAAAATTTGAATAATAGAAAAATGAATATTGACCAAAGTTAAATCAATTAATGATTTTCCATGAAGATTATACTATCGGTAATTTACATATAGATATTATTTAAAAAAAAAGAAAATAGTCACAGAATTTGTAATTCTTTCGAAAATTTGCGAATTTTATTTAAACTTGCATCAACAGTGAATTATTACCCCGTATTTTTTCTCTTAAAATTTGATAATAAATTTCATTAGCGTGTTTAATGTATGTACATATAAACATAGACAAAGCAGAGTAAAAATTAAAGAGGTTATTATGCCAATCTGAAAGTCGATATAAACACGCAAATTAATCTTGCAACAAGATTGCTCGAAAATTACACCATCCACTACCGAAGAATACACGAAGCTCGAATAATATTTTTGCGTGAGCGAAAATTGTACCACATTTTCAACGCCCTATGCAATTAAGAAGGCCATAATTAAAATGATATCTTTGTCTGGAAGGGAGAGATAATTTCAGAAGTGGTAACGCTTTGAAACCAGAAAAAAATCACAATCATAACAATGTAGATACAATTTACATGAGGTTCGTTAAAAAATTCTGCATCTTCTTCTTCTGCTTCTTCTTTTCCATACTTCGTATTAAACAATAAAGTTTACACTTTGAGCGTACAGTTCGATAAATCTTTCTTGTTAGCCAGATAATTGTATTCTTTAGATTATAATTAAGGAAGATATTAGTTTTATACATCTATTTTGTGAGTGTAAACTTATTAATTTTTTGATTACGACACAAGCTCATTAATTTAATTATCGCATCATTATTAATAATCTCGATTAATTGTAATTCGATTGATTTGGATTCGATTTTATAGAAAAAATCGAAAGATACGAAGCATTTTTAAATATAAAATAAATAAAGTAAGAAATATATGTAAATATACATTAGTTAGTATACACTATTTTCCAATGAAGTTTTTATCAAGTTCCATATTTTATTTCTACAGTATCAATTTGGTTGCCACGCCTTTATTTTTCAATAAGTATCTTTTATCTATATTTATATTCTATATTTTATTTCTACAATATCAATCGTTTTATATCATATAAAAGCATATCAATAAATATACGAAATTTATTTTGTACCAAAATAATTAATATGCAAGACAATTAAATAGCTCTATAATACATTGACTTTCAATGTTGTCTCTTGATTAAGTAGATTTTGAATTGAAATTCTAATTATTCGCATTAATGAGCCAAAAATTAAATATGTTGAATCGATTAATATGATCACAGGATCCAATGTAATTCAATTTACGCGGTATAAATTCATATGTCTGTATGAATTTGTCGATGCAATTGTTTATCGTATATAAGCAAATTAACATATATATTAAGATATATAATCCTAAATATCCTGGAATGATTATATTAACGTTGCAGCCATATTTTTATTGCTGTTTGTTTCTTAGGAGTGTCATAATTATTCATATTTCATTGTAAGTCTGTAATTCATAAACGAATATCTCTTTTATCCACTGTAACTAACTATTGTCCAAAAAAAATATATTATAAAACTTTCAAATTATCAAAAGCCAAAAATGCTTAAATATCAATCCAACGATTGATTCACGTCTTCTCGGGATGCTTCGTATTAATTCTTAGATTTTTTTCAGCAAAAGAATATCGTAGATAGCGACATTGATCTACCATGCAACCGGTAAAGCTGGATTTATCGAACTGTACACGAAATCAGATAATATCGCGTACTCATGCCTGCCATGCCTCGAACTTCGCAAGTAGTAGATGGTGCTCGCTTTTTTTGTCGAATCATCTCCGGACTTCGAAACTTGTTTCGCTCGTACTGCGCCTGCAATGTTACAGATCGAAGACGCCGGTGAGTCGGCGAATTTGGACAAAAGAGGGTAGAACCAATCTAAGAAATCTGAAATGAACCAAAGTGAGAGAGAGAAAGAAAGAGAGAGAAAGAGGTGGTACCGATAAACCGGTCGGGTTCGCTGAAGTGAAATGTTTCGTTTAATTTCACGCACACTTCGTTCGCGAGTCGAAGTTCGTATAATCGATCTTCGTGTTTCTTGCGAAAATGCGGAACGTCATTATTGAGTTGCGCCTAACATTCCGTATATTTGAGGTTCCCTGAGTAATAAATCAACCTGATTGCATTTTTTACGTAAGAACAGTAAATTTGAAGTTTATGAAAAAATTTTCGTGTAATTACAATATATTATTTATATATATATATATTTTTTTTTTTTTGCTTGCAATTAATACAATAGGAAGATAAGAATTTCTGTCTTGAAGAAAATAATTTTCAATCGTTGCATATTTAAATTTCTGATACAATAAGTATTAAGGATGAAACTTGATAAGATATTAAGGATGAAAACTAAGATATTATATTTTTCCTCAAGTGAAATATTGAATAAGAAATCTGAATTATACTTTGGAAATCGTCTAATCAAAAAATAATACAAATAGAGAATGTTAATAATCAAAGAATAAAATTACAAATCAAAATAATAAAATATAAAAGAAACAAAATAAAAAGAATATGAAATACAAATCCATTGCTACCTTTCTATTTAATTTTATTTTCCTATACATACAAAAAATACTATCGAAACTCCTAAAGATTTCAGAAATTAATTTATCAAAAATTCTCTTTCTTCGAATTATATTCAAAATGATTCTAATTCACACCAAACAATTATTGTTACTGACAAGACATCCCAAGACGCAAAGCAAAAATACAATAAAAACCAAAGATTAACTCCTATAATTGATCAGTGATCGAAAAGGGCAAGAAGAATCGGGGTCAGAAGAAAAAAAATAAAAAGCATTGCAGTCAAACCTAATAAAAATTTACGAGATCACGAACACGCGCCGTGATCACGGCCCATCCAAGGAAGATAATCGGCGACTTTCTGTCGGTAACGACCATCATAAATACGATTCATCTGTCTCGACGCGCAGGAAAAAAAAATCATTTAGCGATTACACCTGCGATCCAGGTTTGCACCTGGAATTTCGTTGGCCTACTTCGGTGGGGGGAATCCGGACCACCTCTATTCCGCTCCGCTTTTCCACGAGGACACGCAGGAAGTAAAAGTAAGCGAGTGTATGGGTCGAGAACGATCCAGGTGAAACTTGTTCGTGGCCGCGCAGGTGAGAGAGATGGGAGTCAAAAGGGCAGGAGAGGACCCAGTTCTGTTGCAAAAGACCGAGGGATCGAGCTTCCTACGGAGTTTCGGCTAATCCAGCTGGCACAAAAATAAAAGGAGATCACCGGATCCTTCCTCTTCCCTTTCTTCTTTGTTGTCCATCTCGCCATCCTTGTCCTTTTAATGCAGCTCTTCGCTTCATTTGCACGCATTCGCGTGGCCTTCGTCAGAAATTTTGCCGACAAGCAAATGATTGATCGGCCGAGTGTGTAATTACTTCTGAAGAGTCTGATTTTTTGGAGAAATTGAAGGAAGGACAGATTTAAAGAGGAGTTGAGAAATGCGTGTTACGCGAGATATGATCATTGACGTGACGTTGGATAATTTTGTAATGTATGGTGGTGACAGGAAAAAAATTATTTTGAGAAAGAAAAATTTATCTTTTTGATAAATAGATTGGCTCGTCACGATCGTTGATCCGTAAAGAGATAAAAGAAACTTAGAATGGAAACAATCTTCATCAAATTTTATCACGGGATCTACAATTTCCTGATGATTTGATTACTAATTCTTTCGTATCTTTGTATATTGCATACAAATTGAATCAATAATTAAAAGAAATGTAACTATAAGCGCATTAAAACATTCTTATGATAAAAACAGTATAATACAATTATCAAGTTATTTGTAGCAAAAGATACGTGCATATGATGACTTGTTTCAAAATAATCCTCTTTGAAACATATTTTGAATAACTCTTTTATCTTTCAAGATTCTTCTTTCAAGTAAATTTGTGTAAAAATCAACGCAGTGAATTTGAGAAATTAAAAAATTTTCACAAAAGTTTTAAGCAAATAGAAAACGAAAGAAATAACACGGCGAATACAATTTCTTGCTTAGCCACTTCCGATTCCACCACTTCCCGTATTGTGACAAAAAGATGACCCTCTCTCGGTTATTTACGCAGCATTCGTGGTCACTTGTTCGCCAACTGTTCTGGACCAGTTTAGTGCACGCGTATGAGATATTTATCGTCACGCGGTGCGTACGAGAAAGTTGGTTGCAAAACAGAGCGCAAGAAAAAAGAGAAATGACGTCGAACGAAAGGAAACAAAGCGTGAATATAACAACCCATGTGGTAAAATATGACATTTGCAAATTGAGATTAATGGAAGAGAAATTTAAAATGATAATAGAAGATGTGCGATGTCAAATATGCGTTACACAGCTTTTATGCATAACGAATGAAAAATTTTGTCTCGAAAATATTGTAATCATGATTTGTAACGTTATAACTTTCACGAGACTTAATTATCAAAAATTGAAAAATATTTTAAAATAAAGGATTATTTTCTGCTTCGCTGTAACAAAAAGAATAGTAAAATTTTGAAAATTTTACGTAATTAATAATTCCTATTATTTATTTTAAATGAATTACAGAAAAAAATAAAATGAAAAAAAAATTGTATATGCTCACACTTTTACAAATTCCTTCACAATTTTTCAATTCAATTGTAAATGAATAAGGACAAGTAATAAGCAACATATTTGAATGTGACCACAACATAAAAGAGGAATAAAAAAGGAATCATGCAGTCTGGAATAAATGGGATCTGTTACACCGATTAGTGGATATTGGTCAGCGGATACACCTAAAAAAGATGTGTGTCTGTGTCCAGGTGTTTTTGCTCGATTTGCATAAAAAGAAGTATTGGTAACGGCGTATCGCCCGTTTAAATGAGATTATTGGGAGGCGTTTCGATAATTGCATCAGCGATATTTTTAATACAACGCATCATCGTTATGAACGATACTTTTTTTGATTCAAGAAGATCGAAATATTTCTGGTGCAATAACGATTTAATGAACTCGTTTCGAAGATACATTTTATTTTACATTGTAACTTTAATTAAAAACACGATGGATTATAATATATACAAATGTTTTAAACGCGTGCAACGAAATTAAAACACCTAAAAGAAGACTCCAATTTTATTCTTTCAATTTCGTTCAGAACAAAAATATTTTCATTACATTAATATTCAAAATTATCGGTTTTAATAATTGATAATAAAGTTCTGAATTCGGAGTGTGAATCGACAGCAAATATATCAAATAATGAGATCCAATTTGATTCGACGATCTAATTCAAGAATGAGTACAATATCATATTTTTAGTTTCATCCTAAATAAAAGAGTATCTCAATATTGATTATGGATTTAAATACTTGGAACCTGTTTTTGAAAAAATTCGAAGAAAATATTTAATACAAAAAAATATGGACATGTATTCTTATCATTATTATCAACTTCAAAATATCAAAAATATATCTCATTTTTTGAATATCTATAAAGTATCAAACATTCGTATCAACAACGAATCAACTTTATCATTCCATACAAAACTTTAAGACCATACTTTTTGAACAACTTCTTATTATCTCATTATTCTCTTATACGACGTCAATATAACAATAAAAAAGAATTCACGAAACCATTCCAATGTCAGAAAAAAAAAAACGAATAAAAATTGTATCACGATCGACGACGACAGTTTCCCCTGTTTAATAAACTACCCTCGTAGGTGTAGCACGCGCGTACTCCTCGATACGATTCGTCATAAAGATCCCCATTCCCGCTACCGCGGGTCGATGAATATTTATCTCTTGTATGGAAGCGACAGATACTTACATTCCCTCTTCCTTTTTCTCCTTCTCCTCCTCCTCCTCCTCGTTCCTCGATATTCATTGGACGCTCGCGCCACAAGGTAGAACCTCTACGAATCCATCAGGTCGAGAAGGAACGGGTTAAAGGCTCGGCTCCTTTAAATAAAAGAAGATCGCGAAATTCGCAGCTGTCGCTCTCTCAGCACCTGCCTCTTCTGTGATCAATCCTTCTCTCTTTCTCTCTCTCTCTTCCTCTCTCGTTGCACTCGTATGCGTGCAAGTTTTTCTGTGTCTACACGCGTGTATATATTATATTATAGCCTGATATAAGATTTTACGTGTTGTTTACCTGCACACTGGTCGCTTACACTCGTACGATTTACGGCCGCATCGTAGGAAGTTCAACATACGTAGGGATGAAGGAAGAAGGAAACTGGATATGTACGATGATGGACGAGGGGATGAAGGAATACGTGAATCTGATCCAAAATATTACAGTATTTTTTTATTTCGCGTATTCGTCGTATGGTGATGCGAGCTCTTATTTCGCTCTGATGCGGATTAATGTCACGTCGCGAATCATTGAGAACGTGAATTTTGGAATTCGCTAAAATTAGTTAAATTTCAATTTGAATATTGAGAATGTACGTATAAATATTTAAATGCCTATAAGAATTTTAATTCGTGCAGTTCGAGCGGTAAGAATTATTAGCATTTAAATATTTGGGGATTCTGCAATAAATAAAAATTATTTTTTTATTTTAAGAAAATAGTAGTAAAGTATCAACCGATAGAAATGAGAATTGAATTATACATTAAATGGTTAATATTTTACGATTCCAAAAATTTAAACTGGATAAATCAAATTTCATTTAAGAGAAATTTCATTTTATCGAGTATTAAAAAGGAAATGAGGGAGAGAGGAAAATTGAATTCTGAAATTGATTTTCTGATTAAGCATAGATATATAATACAACTAATTTTGAATAAAAATTGTCCGATTCGATTAGATTAAAATTCAATGAACATCTTCGAGGTAACAGTCGCGCATTAGGAGAAACAAGTTTGACGGAAAGTAAAGATCGGAAGTTTCGACTGACCGCTTACGACAATAGGGTGGAATCACTTCCATGGCATCAGGGATTCTATTTATATTCTTGTACCGACCTCTTCTCCCTTCTTTCATTATACAAATACGTGACGTACATAAACTAGCAGTCTATCATTACCAAAATCGATTATAAGAGGTGTATACGTAAGTACGAAGCTATCCCCCAATCTCGCGAACGAATATATTTTCTATTTATCCTTAGTTATCATATCGAGTGATAAATAAATACTTCGTTATAATATTTAGATCTCATTATTTTTCCTAAGATCCTAATTTTTTGTAGAAATTCAATCGAATGAGATATACTTTATTCGTGGAACACCCGTTACATAGTCTTCAGCAACCCTCCAAATGCCATTTACACGAGTCTCGAGACTTTACAACTGTCGTTTGCCTTTGTACCCGATATTGGATCGATTTGCATTTACATTTAAATTCATCAAGCCATCGAAAGTTAAGCGAACGAATGAAAGATGAATAGCCTGTTGGAGAACGCGAAATGTTGCGCTAGTAGGACAAAGCCATCGCTTAAAAATCGCCAATGCTTAAACTTCGACTGCGTTTACTGTGTACGGCCATTGAGTTATGGTGAATTGTTACAGGATGCTTCGATCCGATCCATACATCAAGAAATTGAAAAAAAGTTTATCGTTTTTCTGTTGAATCGCAAAAGTTTTCAAACAACTCTGAATTACAAGTAATGATAATTGTAAGTAATGTCAAATTTTCATTTTATTTTTGATGCATTTTAATCTTGATTTATTTTATTAAAAATATTGTCCTTTTAGACAATTAATTGGTGATTATTAAATTGATGATTTTCTATTGTAAATTGAATTATGAAATATGCTAAGTATTAGATAAAATATATCCTCTTCTATAGAAGCACAATTCTATCTTCGACATTCCACTATCTTTGCATGAGAATTTATATCAATATTCAATTCCCAAATGTAACTGTATCAAAATATTTAATGCAATTTATACGTCGCATCACTTGAAATATCATTTATTTCGCGATATACAATCATATTTAACGATAAAATAGAATAATCAAGATGTACCGCTTTAATTCGAGTATAAAAACATTTTTGAAATTGCCAATTTATAATCTATGCAAATTATTTTTCTCTCTTTTTCAACAATCTTTCAATAATCTATTCAATAATCAAACTATTCAAAATTTTATACTCACTTAAATCTAAAGATATTAACGAAGCATAATATTCTTTGAAGTAACGATTTCTTATTACAACATCAATATGACGAACTAATAAAAAAGAACATACGTACACACCTTGAGAAATTCCTCGACGATAAGAAAAAGCGGCGTATCATCGGCGGATCCATAAAAATAACGGAATATCATGAATATTCCTCACGATATTCCCGATATTACCCATATGCAATATCTCTGTACACACACACATACACAA
>NW_006263329.1:842476-846584 GCF_000469605.1 Apis dorsata | reverse complement strand
TTTTTTTTTTTTTTTTTTTTTTTTTTTTATTTTTTTTTTTTTTTCTTTAGCATCCTCTCTTGGTCACGTGAATCGGCCTTAAGAGGCGAAGTAAGGTGGCGGAGCCATCTGCCCTCAGATTGGTCGGGCAGGGGGGTCGGGAGAGGGACGAATAAAAATCAGGCCCGAAAGCATTACCCAGCTGGCACGCGTCTACCTCGCAGCCATTATCTTTAAACAGGATCACATCGCGAGGACTCCACCGAGGAGGATTTCTTCTTCTTCTTCTTCTTCTTCTTCTTCTTTCTCCATCTTCCCCCGCCCGCAGTGAGTATGTCCTTTCTCCATCGACCTATCTCTCTCCACCCTCTCTGTCTCACTTCTCCATTTACTTTCATATCTCCTCGCCTCTCTTTCACCCATCGAGGAGCCCGTGCTCGTTTTATTGTCCAGAAGCACCTGCCGCCACCACCATCCCGGTGTTTTCATCCTGGAAGCCCTTCGACAAGATAAATATTCCTCGTTCCATCGAGATGCCGGCCTGCTTAGAGAGGAGATCGCTTTTCGGTGGTTTCAATTTCGAAAATTGCCGGGATTATGATCGGCGAGGACAATTCTTGAAGGATCCCTAGTATCCCTCCTAGAGGTGACTGGCGGAAGTTTGCCAGGGTCGATGAACGATCGAATATGCGTGCAGGGGTTGAGAGTCGCGCGAGAAAGGCTGGAGAGGAGGGCCCTTCTTTCTTAGGATGCCTTTGAATCTGGTCAGTTCTCTTTGCTGCGAATAATGATTGGATCATATGGTGTATGGAATTTTATTTTTTTCAGGTAATTGATGTACGAGAATGATGTAGAAGATTTATTTATTTATTTTTTTGTGGTATAGGTCAGGTATAGCAGATACGAAAATTGTTTTTTTCTTTTCTTCTTTTTGTAAGATCGTTTGTATTTTATCGTGAAAATGTTAAGAAATTTTGGAATATTGGAATTCTTCACTTTTCAAGTTTCAAGACTTCGATTTCTTTAATTAACAGTCTAACCTTCGAACAGTTTCATAAGTTATTTATATATTAAATTGTCCAACTTTCGAGAGTTTCGAATCATAAATTTTCGTAACTTTCACAATTTTATTTATCTAAATTATTACCTAGATTTCGATAATAATCTTTTGCAATCATAAAAAATAGCAAAAATTTTCAAACTTAGTTAGGAAAGAGCGTCTCATCTTTACTTAAAACTCTTCGATTGCCACGATATCGAAGATATTTAAAAACGTGACATCGATTTCCACTGGACGTAAACATATTACAAAAATCCCGTTTTCTCTTTTCTTCCCGCTATTTACGACGAAATTGTTCGATTTTTCTTTTTCTTTTTTTTTTTCTTATTCGTTGCCCGTGATCACGGACAGCTGAGTAACGGGGCAAGAAGAAAAAAGAAGCGGGAAGAAGAAACAGATGTTAAGTGTAAGCGCTTGCGCTAATTTCGACGGCAAATAGGACGATTGAGGGTTTCGTCACCACTCGCTGCTTGATTACTGTGTAGTTGAAAATGGCCCGTCTAATTGAAGTTGAATGGACGAAGCGGTAGAGTCGAAGGTAGAACGTCCGTGGAAAATGTTTAACGAGTGGATTTTTATGCGACGTTCTAAGTAGCTTGTGTTAATCTATGGAACAGTGTTTCGTTAGTCTCTTTTCTATGAAGGAATAATTATATTCCTTTTAAGTCTTAGCGAAGATCTACTCGGTAGGTAGTAGGTAGTAGTAGTAGTAGGTAATCTAGTAGGTGGTTGGTATTTTTGGTCAATTCTTATTTTCTTTTTTAATTATCTTCTGGAATAGAGTCTAATATAGAGAGATTATAATAATAGAGAAAAAAGAGATTTTTTTTTATTGATTATTGTGAAGTTTAGATCAATTGTGAACTTAAGATGTTATTGCAAGATAAAATTAAAATAGTTATTTCGAAGATTTTTTTCGAAACATTGAAAATCATCAATTCTTATACTCACATCATTTATCATTTCAACTTATCAAGTATTTAATCTACTTTGTATAATGTTACAAATGACCAGTCTGCTACTTTTTTCTGAGTCATTGAAATATTCTCCTGATAATTATTATCTAACGGTTATGTTTCATAGCATTATTCATCTCAGCATTCCATTTTGTTCTCTAAAATCTATTTTAAGTGCTAAGTCTCAGTGTATACGAATCCTTTAAATTAAAATTTCAAAGAATGTTTAGATCTTTATGAATCATTTCTCTTTGTAAGTAAAAACCGCATAGAAGATATAATAAGGAAATTTTTTATTGATTAATAAATCATCGTTAGATTGATCGTTAGATAAGGATTTAAACATAAACTATTAAAATATTAGAAATTCAAATTTCAATCTTCAAAAAATTCTTTAGAAAAGATATTTAATCGGATGCCTTCTAAATAATTTATCGAAAAATCGTCGATAACAGGTAAAATAAGAATCAAAATGTTGAAAAGAGCGAAATTTTGCTCGTATCCAAATAAATCCAAGAGTTTGCACCACCGCAAAAAACATAACTTATCATCCTTCTCCCCTGTAATCTTCAAATGCATCGAATCGACGCGTACACTTCCCTAACCACCGTTCCAACTTTGCACATCGTAGAGAGATACTCTATCGACGCTTCCTGATTCCTCTCGATTAATAACCAAACGTGAACCGTCTGAAATCAGCAAAAACTGAGTCATGGAACGGGAGGTATATATTTACGTTTCAACCTTATAACTCGACCGGTTTGTGCTAGCCATAGCAAATAAATCGAGCGAGAACACGCGGGTCTGGCCGACGCGCGAAATAAATTATTCGAGGCACAAAACGCGATACATTTGGCGAGAAAAGAAACAGAAGTGATGGATTATAATATTTGTCAATCAATATCGATTCTTAGTGATAAAGAATCGTGGTATCTCAACCGCATATTTGCAAGAAAACACACAAAAATCAAGATTGATAATACAATTTGAAAATTATATAGAAAATTCGATGCCAATTCGAGTAACTTTGATATTTTATCACGGATGCATGTACTAATATAAAGTATAGGGAGTTTGTCTTATTTCACAGAAAAGCAATAAGGTAAATACAGAATAAAAGCAAACTTAACGTTAAAAATTTAACATGCGTTTTTTTCCCATGTACAACGAAACTAAATCTGGTTGAAATATCGTTAACCTTAGTCGGTGACGACAACTTTCACACGGAGGATAAAACGATTAGTAACAAAGAAAAATTTGAAGATGGGCGAACGTTTTCGAATTCAACCCTCCATTGTTACACGTCCCGTGGAATGTAATCCTTTTCTTTTTTCCTGGCCTAAATCCTTCCTAATGATCTCGCGGCCGGCCCAAAAGGAGACTGTTTGCCCGTGCCGCTAATGACCGGGTCAGAACATTTTTTCTTTTTTCTTTCTTTTTTTTTTTCTTTTCTGCGTGCAAAGACCTCAACCTCGTAGCAAAAATCGGCCGACTTCGCAGAAGAACAGGCTCGTGCGATCTGCAATTAACCGGCAGGCATCTTTCGCGGCAGGTGAGCTTCTGACCAAAACACGGGGGAAAGAAGCGTGATACGGTTGGCTTCAATTCTTTCTACTTTCTCGGTGCCCCGATCTGCAGATGACGCGTGGAAATCGCGTGTCGCGATATTTTCGCGTCTGTTACGATTCGCAGTTGCGTAAATGGACGTATAATTACATGGCACGAGTCGCGATATGTCGAAGGTTTATTGGATGACTCGATTCGTGCTTCCTTTTGATGTGTTCTTGTTTAAAAATATATTTATTCGGTATTTTTTGTGAACTTTTGATATTGATATAATAGTAGTTCTATGATTTTTAACGAGAGAAAAGTGGGAGAGTAAAAATGTGTCCAAGAATTTTGAATGTAAAGATAGCAAAAAAAGTAGAAGATATTGTAATAAGTGATTACTGTTTTTCTGAATTTTTCAAAAAGGATATGGATCCACATATCATTGAATATTATATTTTTGTGCGATAATATGTATTAAGACAGACAGAGAGGTTGATGGGAATGGAGAGAGAATTTGATGAGGTTGATTAATTATAGGATTCGTGAATGATGTGTAAATTAT
>NW_006263329.1:838603-842250 GCF_000469605.1 Apis dorsata | reverse complement strand
CGAAGAAAATGGTTTTTTGTATTGTTTTATTGGCAAAAAAAAAAAAAAAAGAGAAACAGACAAAGTTTATTCGATTAGTCGTTTATAAAAAGAATAGTATAATGAAGGACAAACATTTGTGAGAATTTATAAAACTATAACGAGCTTTTCATTCTCATACTATATTATCTCTCTTCGTTCGATTCATTTATTGATTTTAATGACATCAAAACATTCTATTTATTATTTTCATTGTTTTACAATCGCCGGTCTAACCAGTTTCCGCCTCATTAACATTTTCTTTCTTTATCTTGGCCCGAGACTTTGAACTCTTCGATGGCCAAGTGAAGAAAAAGAATATTTTGGTCACCCGCGAACAATTTAATTTACTTGTACCGTGTGTGTATCTCTACCATTTGAGCGCATACCTCGGCAATTCCAAGAAACGAGAAAAGGACGAAGGTCGTAAATTTAAGCAACCCGAACAGCTGGAATACGAATGCACGCACTATTCGTGACTTCTTGGTCCGGTTGTATGTCTCGGTGTCCACAAAGAACGACGAAAAATCTCGAACATCGTGTTCCAATCGTGGCCGAAAAGAATTCTTCCTCCGAATTTGCGGATCGCTGATACAGATTTTTTTTAAATTAATTACTTGATCGAGAGAAAATATCGTCGATCGCTTTTGATTCGAAATTCTACTGCAATGTAAAAAGAAAAAACAAAAAAGAAGAAAAGATTGATGGAAAATCATTAAGAATTTTTTTTTTTTGAAAAAGATTTTTACAAGACTTAATTAAATTATCTGATTTTTGCATTCGATATTTAATAATAATATATACTAATTGAGGTATTAAAAAAATGGTATGAAAAAATCTAGATAGATATCTATCTATAAAGAAATTATTTGTCTTACGAGAGACACGTGTTCTCACGTAACATGATGGTTAAAAATATTCACGTGATGGCCTCGTCAATGAATCGCGTTCATTATCTAATTCGTAATTTCCATGGTTATGTTCATTCGTTCCAAATGGTTCTCACTTCTTTAATTATCCCACACGTTGATAGTAACACGTGGAAGGTGTGATTTCCGACACGTATTTCCAACGGAAACGCGGCAAAGAATGATAAGTAGCTTCGAGCTGTCAATATCGATCCTGCTTTCGATCGTCGTTCCACGATTATCGATTTTCTTCTATATTTGAAATCGAGAAAAAACAAACTATATTCTCAGTACAGTATCGATTATGAAAGAGAAGAAAAAATTAGACGAAAATAAATTTGTTTTGAATTATAATAAATATACAATGAAACAAGTATCATTCAAATATCGATTTCAAATTATCAATGAATTTGAATGATGAAAGAAATTTCTCAATTTAAAATTTGTAATGATTGCAATTATCGACGAACGTTTATCGAATTTTGATATATTGCTCAGAAATATTCGTTTCAAATTATCAATGAAACAGATTTAGTTAAAATTTATTAATGGTTATATAAGTTTTATATTACTACTATTCAAAAATATATAAGAACATGTACAAAATAATATAAAAGAAAAGAATGAGTAATATCTTTTATAAATAAGTTAAAAAATATAATTTCGTGAGAAAAAAAGAAACAAAGTAATTGTAGAAAATCAATCGTGAAACAATTTTCTTCAATCGACAAAATTCTCGATTCATTCACCAACAAACTTTACGATCATTTACAATTAGAAGCTAAAGATACGAAAGAATTGTTAAATCGAATGATAGATGTAATTTAAATTGAAAAAGATACTAATGGCTCCCTTTCGACTCTACCTACTATTTTCTCGGATGTGTAACCGATCGAAGTCTATCGTGGAACGGTAAAATTAGTAACTGAACTTTGCTTTTCGATACGCATACAGAGGCCTCTTTATAATCGTGTAACTTTGCAATCATAGCCAGACAGGCAGTGAATTTTTCCACGGCGCGACATGTGTTCATGACGTGTTCCTCAAGAAAGACGATACCTCTACCTATCGTTTGTTTGGACTGCAAGAGAAAAAAGTTCTTTGACACCCTATGATCGTTCGGTCTGATAGCCATTATCTTGATGCAACTTGCAACATATACTATCGTACTGTCCCACAGAAAAATCGATACCTTGTTGATATTTGACAGGTGTGATAGTGAAAAGTATAGCAACTAATATCAGATTGATTAGAAAATTCTAATATTCTTTCCTTTACTTTTCTTTTCTCTTTGCTTTTGTTTTGTTTCGAATAACGCAATATTCGAATATATTGCTACTTGCTGAATATTTTATATATTATTAAAATTCATTTATTTCATTATATGATCTGAATTTTATCTCGTATTAAAGAAACAAGGACAATTATTAATTATTCAAAGATGCAAGATGTTAAGTTTAAAATGAAAGCGAGGTATTGCTTGCTTTATAATGTAATTTATATTATAATATATACTTAATTTAAAACGTTTAATTTCTTCCCTCTTTCGAAAGTTTTTACCTAGATAATGAAACAGGTGTGCTAATTACCGATCATCCAAGTATAAATTATCGCGATATTATCTAAATAATCAATGCTCAAATGGTGTTTGCGAGACCAATTTATACAATAACGAATAAGTTACACTATATTTTTCCTCAATTAAATTTGTATATCATTAAATAAAGTCGCAAGTGTAGTTACGATATGTATGATATCGAAAATTTGCTATAAAATTTAATCATCGGAAAATAAACAGTCATTTTATCTTATAAAATTATACTATCTATATACTATAATCCATTTAACAAATTATAATCAAATCTACAGATTATATCTACAAGATAAAAAGTTGAATATAGGTCATTCTACATATATAGATATAATAAATAAAATATTCTCGAATCAAGAGAAAAATCAAGAAAGAAAATTGCAAAAATCTTAAATCTATTTCTTTATAAAATTATAAATAATATTGATATCAAAACCATACTGATAACAAAAAAATTGTTATATATTTCTACAAAAATAACATTTTAATTGATCTATTTAAAGTAAAAAAATAAAAACATCAGTATTTTTCAATTAAGACGAGAATTAAGAATGAATATCGAAAAATTCAATCGAATTTCCATTTTTTCAAAAAATTGAGTTGAAAATGATTGGAACAACGCAGTTGGCAAATTTTATAGCTGGTAAACGCTCTGTTTCAAATAGAGGCTCGTAAACACTGTGGCGGGCAAACTATGATTTGAAAATGGCAGAAAAATTGACCAAGAACAAACCATTCTGAATGCAATGAAGGCCAGATAAACGGAAAACCGGCCGTCCATTTTCACTGCATCGTGGAACCAGTGTTGCATTATTCAACAGCCACTTTTCCTCCTGGAATTCTGACAAAAGCGACGTGTTCAGGTGGCCATTGTCGTTTGGAAGAGGAGACGAACAGAAAGAGAAAGGAAGAATCTTTCAGTTCGTTCCATGCAAAATTTGCACATGCTGTCAAATTTTATTCCATGTAAGAGCGTTTCGTTTATTCAAGATAAATGGAAACAGGGAGAAAAAGCACCTAGAGAAGTGCTAGGATCTTAACTTATTTGACAAGAGATAGAAACATCGTAAATGATTAAATTAATATCCAAATTTAAGATTGACAATAAATGAACAAGTTTTTAAAAAATA
>NW_006263329.1:832000-838393 GCF_000469605.1 Apis dorsata | reverse complement strand
TTTTTTTTTTTTTTTTTTTTTTTTTTTTTTTTTGATATAATGAAATATGAAAAAAACTTTTGAGTACACATTTATATAGAAATATATTTATATGTAGATAAAAAAATAAAAAAAAGAGAGAATATTTAAGATAAATATAATATAGAATATAGATATAATAAATGTAGAATATATAAGTATAATATATAATAACAGATTGCATCGATAAGAAATTAAAAAATGTAATTAAAAATGTAAATGAAAAAATACATGTAACACATGAAAATATATGAAAACATTTTTCAGGATTGATACATATTTACGATAACGAAAACTCAATTTTTTTTACAAGCAATCTTATCCAAATCTTTTAACATTTCAACAAAGTTATAATAAATCTCACCACCGTCATACCCCGTCGCCTTCGATTCATCGAATACCGTAATTTTTTATTTATATAACGAACTTATCTTTATGCGTTTTCTTACGATGCATCGAGTTTTTCCCTTGTTAGATAAAGAAAAAGAGGGGGGAAAAAAAGAGGGAAACGCCCCAAATTTCCCTCTAAGTTCCTAGGGTGTTGTATCAACTAGAAAGAAAGGGAGAGAAAGCAAAAGAAAAAAAAAAAGAGAATTTGGACAGATGCCCCTCGACCCCATGGAATCAAGAAACACGTATGTTCCTTCATTAGTTACGAAAATTTTTTTTCTCCTGTGGTATATCAATCCCATATTCTTTTCATCATCTCGTATCGATAGAACGCGAAAAAAAGTGAATGATAATAACTTGGATTTGTTTTACTAACGATGTGGTATTTTTAGGATATTGGCAGTAGAATAATCCAGTATTAAAGTTACACGAGAGATAACAAATTGAATTATTATTACCGTATAATTTGGTTAAAACGATGATAATTGGAGATTGTAATTTGCGATTTTTTTTTCGATTTTTTTGATTGCTTCTGCCTTATCCCTGAAGGGAATTATGCAGCTAGATTATCGTGATAAAATAGAATTTGTTATATATCTTTCGTGATTTTTAATTAATTAAAGATGAAGTATATTGAAGTTATTTATTATCTAATTTGGTATTTTATATTTAAATAATTTTTCACATAATTTAATTTTTGAAACAATTTTTGCTTTACGTAAAAATTATCATTTCAGAAATACAGATGTCATCACACAATATGCATCTTATGCATACAAAATTACAAAAGCTTGTGCAAAGATAACCTATTACCTGCGAAATTCGTTCTGTTTCATTGATACAAAATAAATTTACTTTTCCTACGTTATTTTTAAAAATATTTTTAAATATTCATTATTTAAAATTCTTATCATTGTTTCGAATAAAAGTCTTCAAATCTGATTTAGATTTAGATATCTAAATCAATCATCGAATTATCGATCTTCATACACGTGTATATAAAAACACGTGTCTACAAAAACATCTTCAATCGATATTTATCAGATCGTTTATTCAGATCGATTCACATCCAAAAATTTCTGATAATCGTAGATTAAAAATTCCGATCTTTTATCATTAAGAAATCGAGGCGTGTGTACGTGAATTACAAATCAAACGAAGGAAAATGCAACGGTGGCCGACTTCCGGAAATACGAACGACAGCATTTCCCCTTGAATCTCCGCAACTGGTGCAACGTGGCGCAAAGCGTGGCGCAACGTGGTGCAACACCCTCGTGACCGCGACCTGACTCAACTCGAGGCCTCGCGATCGATGTGGCTATTTCGAGACGAAAAAATCACCGGAAAGATCGTAATAGAGTGCCACGATAAATAATACACGAAAATGAAAATGATACTGGCCTACCTGTTTCGTGATTGCTCGATCCTGCATAAATAAGAAACTCGAGAAAGAAATCGGTGTAAAATTTTGAAAACTTGACCAATTTGGTGGATTGAATTCGTGACTATAGTAAATTAATATCCGATAAGAGAAATTTTATTTTGAAAAATAATCGCTGTAAAGCATTGATTTTTTTAAAGCTTTAATTAATTTAAAAATATAATAATAAGCGTATAACATGTAAGTTATCTAAGTTAATTATCTCGAAATTTTTAAATTATACTACTGTGAAGTTAAACTTGTGAAGTTTATAATACTAGCTATGTGACGAAATGATTGCCATATTATCAGTTAAATATTTAAAACAATGGGTAGAAAGATTAAGATATTTTTTTTGATAATAAAGAATTTGATTTTATCAGAGAAAGAGAAATAAATAATGAAATAATTAATTGAGTAAAGAAGTTCGATGAACTTTTTCTTAAGAATGAAAATTTTATTTCAGATGAATGAAGAGAGACAAATCAAATAATGTATGTAAATAATATGTAATTTCTATATTTATTTAATTATCATTATCACATAATAGAAAATGAAACTTTGATTTGCCAAGAGTATTAGCACATTGACTGTTTCAATAGCAATAAAAGATAATAGTTTCAGAAGTACTCGTATAGCAATAATCATTCGATGTTGAAATTAATACAAATAGTAGCAATCGTGAGTATCTCTCGACAGATAAAATTATTGTTTTATTATTTTATAAGTCATAAAATATACTGATTTAAAAAAATAAATTAAACAAAAAGTATGAAATTGATAAAATAATTCTCTCGAGGAGAATTAACAGGAAGTGAAGCATTAAACAAAAATGCACTTCTGAGAGAAATTATTAATGTAAATCGCAAATATTGTTTAAAATATATCGAATTAGCGAAAATCAGATTAAATCGAATACTATGAAAAAAGGGTGGACGAGTCCTTTAAACTCCAAATTCGGGTGGAGTCCCATTCATGGTTGCCAACTGCTGCGCATGCGACTTATACTGGATTGTCAAACTTTGCGATACGATCGAGTATAGACATCGCAAGTTACCCTCAAGAAAAGGAGAGAAAAAAATCTCGATTACTTCTTGACAGTCGATTAGAGATACTTTATATAAATATCTTAATTAAAGAAATTTTATACATTGATGATATAATCTTGGAATTATAATTATATTAAAATTATACATTAGATTTTTCAAATCTTTAAAATTTTATAAAAAGTTTCAAAGTTTCAAGTTTAACGAACAATAGTTAACATTAGAATTATCAAACTAAATTTAAATTGATTACCTATGAATTTTTTATAATTAATAGCAACATTAATATTATTTTTTATTTAGATAGAAGTATAATTATATATATTTAATTATTTTCATAATAATAACTTAACTTTAATCATCAATGTATAATATTTTTATATAAAATTTATTTTATATAAAATTTTTTTATATAAAATTTTACTCTTAAGAAAATTGGTATCTATTAATATTCTTATTTTTAGAAATAGGCTTAATAACGTAACCATTTTATAACTTTCTTATTTTTAATACTGTGCATTTCTAGATACAAAATATTTTTCATATAATTAATTATTCTTACCTATCTATAAAATACCATTGTTTTAAAATAATATTTTATATATATCCATCTATTTTATGACATACTTTCTACTTTCATAAAGGAACAAAAGAACTTTCTTAGTTATCTAACATAAAACTGATCCAAAATGAGATATATTATTTATTCAAATCTAAATTAAACAAAGTTGCATAATCGCGAACAAAAGAATTGCTCAGTAACGCATTTTTCCCGAAAATGTAATTTTTAAAATAACTAGCAATTTGCCACCATGAATTATATATATAAATCAAAATTTCATAGCTCTTGATGTTTCAAATAGCCTTCCTTTTAAAAGAAAATTCATACATAAAATGTTTTTAATTTTTCTTATTTAAATTTTACATTTACAAGAAAATATTCAAACCCGGTATACTCGAAAACGAAAATTTTGTTCATTCTCACGAAGAACGCGCAAGATTTATAAATTTTAGCCAGGTTTTCGGGAGAAGGCGCCACTGTGGGTCGTTCCACGTCGCTTTCCCGCGCCTCGTCGCCCCGAAAATCCTCGCCGACTCCTTCGAGGATCTTCGAGGGGGTAAATGCGACCTAGCTCAATCCGACGACCTTAGGACCAGGGTGGAACGAACGGATGGCCGTGTACGAAAAGTTGGGTATGAGGGTTGCGGGACGTAGCTTCATGGGGAAACATCTCGGGGAATAAAGGTATGGGGACGTCTGTCTCCATGGTGATCCCATCGAGCGGTTCCGAGCAAGCCGGGCACAGAGAGCGGGAAAACGCCCTTCGTTCCTCGTTCCCTTGCCGCGTTGTCGTCGCCAGAGAAGGGTCAAGAAACCTCTTGTACCGTCTTCCTGATCGCCAAACAGATATACGAGGCCTTGGAAGATATTGCGCGACAGACAAAGACATTTTTCAACTCCGTTAATTTCGTCGAAACCGAGAGCGTCCATCGCTCGGTGAAATGGTTTAGCGGAAAACCTTCCACGACAGACTTTCTCCCTTTCTTTTATTCTCTGTACGACGAGATATGGTTCGAGAATACGTTGAATCGAGACTCGTTTCGTCGCGAAAAGGGACGATTCGAAACGAGGAAGGAAACGAGGCCTCGTCGTGGTGAGTCGTTCGTGTCGAGGACACGGAATCGTTGCCCTTCGAGGACGTTGCGCGCTCGAGTTAATTGGAATCGATTGGTTCGATCAGGGAGGAATATTTCTTTGATGGAGAAAGGTATATGGGGGAGATAAGGGTGAAAAGTTCGAAAAAGAAGGATCGTGGAAAAATATTTGCGTAGATAGATTAGTCGTGGGTAGAATGAAGGTTGTAGTTTTTAAAATGTATTTTAAGGCTTTTATAGATGCTGGTTAAAGTTTGTGTTTTTAATGATTTTTTTAATGATATTAAACTATGAAAAGGCTATTATAATTGAAATTTTATTTGGAATTTTAATAACGATATCTATATTTGATATGCCTTGTCTTATTTTTTTTTTATGGTATGCGGATATTTTATTGCCCATCTTGTTATATTACCACATTAAAGTTCTTGACTAGATCTTCTATAAAAGTATAATTGAAATGATTTAAGATACAATCAAGAGGAAGAACCTTCTTGAATCAATATTAAAGCAAATAAAGATTGCAAGAATATTGCTTATTGCTTGATTATCTTAAAGGACAAAAAAATATAAAATATAAAAGTTATAATAAAATAATAGAATATAGTAATGAAATAAATTTTTTTTATATTGTTAAATGATTAAATTATCATTGATTGAAATATTATTAAACACTATTTTAACATAATAAATAACAAGTTTAATAGAAACAAGTTTGATAGGAACTTAAGAATACAAAAATATAAATAATATTATAAATAATATAAATATATTATAAATAATATAAAATAATATTCAAAATAAAATATTCTTTATAATATTAAATAAATATAAAATAAACTTTTATTCAATCTTTAAAAATAATAAATTTACATAAATACTCATGATCTAACAACAATATTTCTTTTTCAATTTGTATCAATTTTCGCCAAATTCTCGAAGCGATTCTCATAATCGACATGACAAATTAGAATTATATGACAATCGGAACGCTCGAAACAAATTGACAAGCTCAAAGCTGCTCGATTAAGGCGAATTAAATATACGGCTTCCGACAACGCTGGACACAAACCGGCTAATCTCGATGATGTTTTAGCAAATACGAGGCTTGCTGTTCAATCGAATGTATTTAAGACCCTTAGACGCAATTATTGGCCCTCTTGATTAGACATGACTCATGTACTCCGCCGAATCTAACTGTGCGAATGGTTCTCGACCCTATGATTCGTTCTTTGTATACATCTCAATGTTCAAATACGTTGCTTCCAAGAATGATTATTAATTAGTAAACGGGATGTTCAATGCTTTCGCGTGGGAAAACAATATTTATCGACACATGCATCATTTTAATATCTCGACTGATCTTTTCACAAATGTTTTCAAGTCGTACGAATCTCATCCCCTTTAAAGATATCTTATAATGAGTACTGGATCGGTTTTTAATATTAAAGAAAAAGCGTAATTTTTATAATATATAAGAAAGAAAAGAAAAATTGTTGAAATTTTAATCCTTTGTAATATCTTTTTGTTAATACTGTAATAGTAGTTTTAAATTTATTTAATAAGATTTCTAATTTATTATCACTAATAACCAAGGTATTTACAAATGAAATTTTCATCAATTGGTTCGAAGTTAGAAATATTATCGAATTTCTTTAAAAGTAAAAATACAATATTTTAATGATAATCTTAGTAACAATGTTTTGAAATTATATGAATAAATTTTTATATTCAATATTAGTTTTCTACATTAAACTAATGATCAATTTATTTTCTGTCATGATTATTTTATTTATGCTTTAATAATAAAAATAAATAATTGAATTGATTAATTCTCATTTCTCCTTTGAATTTTCGATTTTT
>NW_006263329.1:817111-831890 GCF_000469605.1 Apis dorsata | reverse complement strand
AGTTGATTTATATCGCCATAATATTCATAGATAATTGTTTTTTTTTTTTTTTTTCCAGAGCAAAATATGATTCAGTAGACCATGAATATCTGTGAAGTATGATTTCTTTTTTAATTATCTACGAACGTAAAAAAAGTGAATTACGATGAATATAATGGACTGTCTCTTTCAAGGCGCGCACTCGTTCGTTTTCTTCATCCCTTCTACTAATTGCTTCTCATTTCGTTTTCGTAGAATAAGTTAAGCGATATCAGGAATTTCAAAATTAGATTAATATTTTATCAAGGTCTTCAAACTGTTTCAAAATTATTTGAAATGAACTTATACATTACATTATATTTATATATATTATAATTATTATTTTATATAATATGAATATTTAAAATATAAAAAATAAAGATATAATAAATATATAAAAAAATTTAAACTGTAAATATAAAATTAAAAATGTAAATATAAAATTCATACCAAAAATTTTAAAAATATTAAACGATTAATAATAATAATAATAATACCGAACAATAGAAAATAAATTACAGATTATAAATCTTTAAATTATCAATTTATAATTTCTTCAAAAAAGAATAAGCAAAATTACAAAATATTTTGATTAATATATATAATTAATTAATTACTAATACAAAAAAAAGTATTATAACATAATTTAAAGTAAAAGATCATTATATTAATGATAATGATCTTTTTTTCTGTTCAATTTCAAATCATTCTCACAAAAATTCAATTTTCAATAATATTCAATATAGATATTACATATCAAACTTCTGACATCTTTAATCAATATTATCCTCACGACAAACTGTAAACCATACTGTTCTAAACAATTGTTCAATACCACCGTTAATTCGAGGAACCTTTTTCAATTAATCAAACGATCAATTTTATTTCTCATAACTAACGTTCACCATTCATCAATCGTCTTCTCCTTCGCATAACACGAAGCCTTCCTTTTTCGCTCTTCCTTCTTTCTTTGTTCTTCCGCTTCTTCCTTTCAGTCATCGATAGATCCATCGTTTGATTCTTTTTACACGCGTGCCATCCTCCCAACAATCGAACAATTCTTCGGTCCCTCATTTATGGATAACCACAACATTGTGTACCTTGCAACATTGATGCCCGCGATTGAGATTACTTAACGAGATTAAATTTTATAGTCTATATAAATCTGCTAATATCATCACATATCAGGAGTACGATCGTGGTACCATTTAACAAACGTTTTGTACACGCTCATTTAAAAATAATAATAAAAGAGATACTTACGTATACTTGCATATTGGTACGTTTGTATTTTTTCTATAATATAATTTCTTAAAAATCTTAAGGAGAATATAATATTATATAAATATAATAATTTATTTTCTGAAAAGAAAAAATGCATTTTAAAAAGTTATTCCAATCTAAAGGTTATCTTCCATATTTATTCTGCTATATTGTAAGTATTATATATCTCGCCTAAAGGTAATCCATTACTTCCGTATCTCGAATCTCCTTTAAAGAATCAGTAACGTCATTTAACCCTACTGCGACAGACTTTCTTCTCAACAACCCTAGAATTTCACGTATAGTCGTCATCGCGTAATTACACGGCGGGGCACGTACATTGCGTAATACACGCTCGAGGAAGACACAAGTTATAACGTGTTTTCGAGCGTTGCACATGCAAAGCCGGCTGACACGGGCTAAGCCACCCTTCAATTAAGAACATATATTATAACGGTTGTAAAACTGACCTTAAAAACTGAAATACCATCCTCGTCGCCGTTAGAATCGCGCCAAGAGCTAAACGTTTAAACCTTTATATTATATTAGGTAACTTTTGATTCGAAGCTGATAAAATTATCGATATAAATTGGATTAAAATGATTTTTAATTAAGTTTAATTATTAAATAATCGTATAAATTTTATTTTATTTTTTTTTTACGAAAAGAAATAAGTAAATGCTACAAATTAAGTATGCAAGAATCGCAAAACTCAATAAAATGTTTAAGAATATCAAAATCAATACTCCAAAAAATATTTTTTTCAATTTTTAATAATATATACTCTCAAAAAAAGTCAATACTAGAAAATTTAAATGTTTTTATTTTTTTATTTTTTATTTTTTTTTATATGTATATCAAAATAAAGAATTCATCGAATAAATTTTACATATTCAAAACGTTTCTCTCTGTGAATACTATCTTATTAAAGAATGGTGATCATATAAGGTGCACGTAGAGAACACCTGTCATACGTCGTTTCTCCTCAAGAAAATGCGATATAATGAAAGAGCCGGAAGAGAGAAGCGCGCGAAGAACGAACGAATGAAAACGATGGAACAAGAAGACCTGATACGAGGCAAAGTTCGTTTCGTTTTCATCCCCTTGGTCCATACGATGGGATATACGCCTCGTTTTCACCCTCCAAATGGAATTCTCGGGCGGGAGAAAGTTTGCCGGGTTACGGTCTATTGTGAACTCGTGCCACCCTCCTTTTGTTTCGTTCAAGACTCACCCACGACTCGATTAACTCCTATGCCTCGAACACGTGTATCTTCCTTCTCTGGAATCTAATTACTCTTCTTGAAATGATGCTCGTGACGATACGCTGAATTGGGATATTGTTGCACTTCCAGTCTGCTTCACGTGCGTCGTGATCTCGAGTGGATGAAAATATTTTTCTGAAAAGTTTGCAGATGTTTGGGGTGTGTACGGGGGTGGTATATCTTGTGTGAATTGATCCGCGTGGGCTGGTGATTGCGTAAAAGGAAATGAAAGAGTTGTTTTGAATTTATGCTATTCTTAGAAACACGTGGGATTTGTTTGATATTATTAATGGATCTAGGGATGCAAATAGCTTATAAAAATTTCAAATAGAACAATCTTTATTTAGATTTAGTATCATTTCATATATTTTTGTTTTGTGATTATCGAGAACGTGAAAGTGTTTTTTTGGAAAATTAATATTGTATTTTATTGAGATAAAAATATAATTACACATTAAGTCATTAATATATTTAGTCAATAATATATTTATCTTACATTATTCGCAATCTTTTATAACAACTTTCTGTTTATTTCAAACAAATAAGAAACGTGCAATTATCAAGTCATTAATATTTATTTCACCTTGCATTATTCGTAAGAAAAAATTTTCCATTATTGCTGTTATTATCTCTCATATGCCTCCCTGTTTGTAACAATCTGTTTGTGGGACAAATGTGGCTCACCCGCGTAAAAACGAATAACTTTCGTTGCAACTTCCACGAAGTCCTCGGTATTTCCAAAGTTTCTTCTCCGCGAAAAAAAAAAGAAAAAAGAGTATTGGATTGGCCGCAGAAGAAGATGATATTCCCACGGAGCATGTCCGCGGAATGTGGTGGGTGTGGTAAAAGTTCCCATCCGAATTCGTGTAATTTTTCCTTCTCTTTCTTTTTCTTTTTTTTTCTTTCGCTTGCTTTGCGATATTCGAACGAGCGCGTTGCCTTGCCAGAATACAATGCTGTTACCGATTGATAAATCACGTCATTTATCAGCGTTGACCGACTCGAATTCTTCCGATCGAGTACGCTACTTTTTCGGGATCCAATGCCTTCGTTTGTGATATTTTTTTAACTAATTTGTCATCATTCTTTCTTATTTTTTGTACTAAACTCTATTTCTTTCTATATTATTTTTCTAATTGCCATTCAAATTTCCCTGTTTATTCTTTTGCTGTTAATTACTTTTGGATTGATATTAATTGAATTATATTATATAAACCAAGATAATTCATTTGTTATAATCTTAAATATGCATAATTTTTCAGAATTTCTTCATTTCACAGAATCAATATTTAATCATCGATAAAAAAAATATATAAATATACAAACAATTGGCTTTTTTCTTAAAATAACTGATATCAAGAAGAAAAGAAATAATTTTCTATAAAATTTTTTTTAATTATTATTATTATTTAATTTAATTTAATTTAATTTGTATAATCAAAAATGATTTAAAAAAATTAATTTAAAGGATATATTATTAAATTCGAATGTTCATAAACATTGAATATATATTTTTATTATATAAAGCATATGTATAGTAGTATTCGAATTCTAAGGATATTCAGAAGCACAAGGATTTCATGGAAAAGATAACCATTTACATCGATGTTGAATTTAAACAGGAACATCATGAAAGAATTTATTGATATGGGCAATTGCAGGAGATTCCAGTAACCTTTGCCAATTCAAAACAGTTGTCCATGATAAAACGCAAACTTGACATTAAATGTACTTTTCCTTTTTCCTGGAAAATATTTACCTATGTTGAAAAATCGATAAAAAGAAAAAAAAGAATAATTTCTAAAAACATACATAATGAGATTAAAAAAATTAGAAATTATCGTAATTTTAATAAATATTAATATCAAAATTTATATGGAAGAAAAATATAAAAATATTATTATGTAACATGAATGAAAATTCAGTCCTTTAAAAATATTATCATAAATATTGATAAGAATAAAGTTTTAATTTCAAATGAACATTTCGTTTCCTTAAAATAAAATATTTTTATTAAAATGTTGCTATAAGAATGTATCGAGTAGATAACGATAATTTTAAAATATTTTAGTATCACTTTCTAATATTTCACTACGAATATCAGAGATTTCGGGTCATTGGTTCGCGACCTGACATCTTACTTTTTTCGAACTTTATTTTAAAATATAGTCTTTCTCGATTGTGACCTATGACATTTCGAATGTCATTTTTTTACAGATATACGTGAATTATATTTCAAGGGATAATTAATAGATAAATATTTTAAAGTTTTGTTTAATTAATACTAATAAATAATAAATTGTTTAATAAATATTTTTAAATACACACACAGAATTTTTACTGTTTAAATTATAAATATTAATGAATAAAATATTAATTTATAAAATTAAATTATTTCTCAAATTTCTTATTTGTTTTTTATATATGATCAAAGTAATTAAATAATATTAAATTTGTATAAATATCTCTTTAATCTCCTAAAAGTCAATTAAGATTTAAATTTCACTTTTGAATATTAACCATTATTTCAATTATTCTGCTTAAACAATTTATTCTGGTTTAATAATTATTTAGTTCACAAAATTTCTTAAAATCTAGAAAATTCAAGAAAATATAAGATCAACAAAACGAACCTAAATAATATTAATAAAAAAAAAAAGATTAAATCCAAACATCTTATATAAGACATTAAATAATATTTAAACTATCTCAAAATAATACTTGTACATTTTAAAAATTATCGCTACAATTTCTCATCACAAACCACCATCTCATCACGCCTTATCCATCCGCTTTATTTATCCAAATTCGAAATAGACGATCGTGTCTCGATAAAGAATCATAAAAACTAAAGTGACGCGTCGATAACCATATATACGAAATAAAAAACGATCGTCTTCCTCGTAAAGGAAAAATTCCGCTTAAAAGAAAAATTATTCATCCCTTGCCAAAGTTCCATCCTTTTCCTCTCGTCGATCGTGTAATAAAAAATGCCGAAGACGAGTGGCGAATCATCGATACGAGTGAAGAATCCGCGTAGATGACGCATACGGGACAGAATTTAAGGACACCATGAGGTTACGACACTTTCAAGGATCGGTTGTTCGAGTTCTGAGACAAAGGATAGGCGCCTGGGGCACGAAGTTGCCTCGTAACGAGAAGGAGAGTGAACGAATCGCGGTGTATCGGGTCGAAGGGAGATGGACGGTGCCGAAAATTGCTGCTACGGTCCAACCTGTCTGCGAAAAATAGAAAAATTGAAGTTGTGGATCGAGAGGAAGGGAGACGGAGAACAGAGTCGGCGATCGTGGAGAAGGGAAGGAAGATAAAGAGAATTCTACCTGTTCGAAGGAGGCACGATCTCGAGGATCCGATCTCAATGTGCCGAGCAGTCTCATTCTCTCGAAAAAGAACGATTTCATTGAGAGAACATTCAGTCATTGACAACGTCAGTGTGTCTGGTTCATCATAGAAGTTAACTGTGTTGGAAACGTTTCCTCATTGGATTTTTGATAACTTTGTGAACTTGGATTTGATTGATTACTTGATAAATGAACGTGTATGGGATTTGGATGTGAGATACGATTGTTTATGGAATTTATATGGATTTAGGTGGCTCTTGAACGAATCGAGTTGTCATTGATACGGTGGATTTGAGTGAATTTTTATTTTCTTTTTCGTCGATAAGAGGAGAAGGAATTTGATTTGGATATTTCGAGTGGAATTATTTTAATTGGGTTAAGTTATTGTTAAATTATGATAAAAGTTTTGAGAAGAGATAAAAGAATTAAAGTCAGTTTTTTCCTTTATTGTGATTAATAATTTTGAAGGAAAAAGAACGAAGAGTGATTATTTTTTTGAATAATTAAATTTTTGAAAGCAACATAGAACAATAGAAACATTAATAGAGATGAGATTTATTTTTTTCTAATTTATTGTAATGTGTGATTTGTTTGAAAATTAAATTATTAAATTATTAAATTATTAAATAACAAATCACTGTTCAATTTTTTTGCACTAGAATCGGCAAGCATAAAAACGAATCACGCATAAAATACAAAATAAAGTTTTTAAAAAAACTATCGATCTCTTTATATATCAAACAAAATCTAAATCCCCATCAAACCGATCTAGACCAAAATAGCATACTCATTTAAAATCAAAACCATCCAATCAAAATCCAGATCTCAATCAAATCTCACCTATCCATACAAACATACGTATATCTTTCGTCCCTCTGATTTACCCAACCTCTCGAAAAATTCATCTTCCAATCATATCTCAATCCGTCACTCAATCCATATCTTCAGTTCTCTTAATTTAAACTTCACAGTCTAAAACAGATAATCTCTTCTATCCCACCAGTGTCGTACCATTTTCCCTCGGTCCCAAAAATAGAAACGCGGCTATCGATCCGACTGGGAGTGTATACGAGTGAATTCTCTCGGTGTGTTCCTCGTGATCCCCCGGGTCTCTTTATTTGCAGAAGGATAAGGCCGGATGCGGTTATCATGCCGACCGATAAGCGGCCCCACAGGGTCCCAGGGACCCGCGCGCGTCTCCAGACTTCTCGTATTTATAATATTTGATTTGCGCGGGGCTTATCGGGGGGGAGTATCAGGCCATTGAGGCTTCCATCCACTCGTAGGGGTCCTTGAAGGATAACCCTAGGCCTCAGGTAGACAGGACAGCCATTCATGGATCCTCTGCGAGAGAGGCCTCGTACAGGAAACACTCTTGGGTTGCTATTTATTAGAAATGGTTTTTTACAAAGAAGCTACGTAGAGCTTTGGAATGAGGACGAGAATGTTATCCAACCCCTTTTCCACGATCCTCCGGGCCCCGCTTTGTCCGCCTTGACTCGGGATCATCCCGAAACGGGTCGAGGTTGGATCATGCGATCCATACGTGGCGCATGATCCCCTCGATCTAAGGATCGATCACGGATTTCGATACTTTGGTAATGGAGTTATATAACAGGATGAAGGGGGAGTGTATACGCTTGTATTCACCTTTCGCCGGTGAATCGAGGCTGCCTCCTCTTGGATTTGATACGGTATTGTTGGTTCCTGCTCATATTATCTTCTATATATTTTTTTTTTTTTTTGTAGATAGTTTCGTAGGTGGTTTCTTTGAGAATTGTGAGTGTGCATTGCATTGAGAATTAATAACACAATTTATTTAATTATTTTTATAACAAATATTAACGATAATCCGTGTAACAATAATTTATTCGTCGCAGTTGAAGAATTTACTATATTTCATATTTCTTGGTACTAGTTTCCATCTCGAAATACGTGACTCGCTATCACTTGTGACACAAGGTTCCCGCGATGATTACAAATTTATTGCCATTCGACTTTTGGGAACGGTCGCATAGTTAATCTATTTTCAGAGTCTCATTCGTCAAAGGAGCTGACCCTGGTCCCATGATCGTGTACGAAATAGCCGATAGAGATAAAAAGGATCGTGAAATCCGGTTTTTTAATTCGAACATGTATTTCGCCACGTATTTGATTATCCCATTATAAATTTTTGATCGAGATCTTTCGATTAAATGATTTATTATGTTGTTGGTTGACGTATACATATACATATAATTCCTCTATTCTTGTAGTTATAAATATAAAATATGGAGTAATTAATATTATTTAGAAGAACAATAATGTGGCAAATTTTTATTTGAATATATTATCTATAAATATGAATATTTTTTGATTTGCGAAATTCTAAAATCTGGAACATTGTGAAATCTTAAAACTTTTGAAATTCGTGAAATTTAGAATGCTTATCTTTTTTTTTATTATTTTTTTGCAAGAAATATCTATTTTGGCAAGAATTAAAAATTTTAATAAAAATAATATTAGTTATCTCTTCACTTTGTGAAAATTAAAATTAATTAGATATTAATTATATCAAAAAATACATTCAAGCGTGTTGATAATTCCAGAATCCAAAAATTTAAAACCTTTGGCGAATTTATTAATTCCAATATTAGAAATATCCTGAATAAAAAGAAACAGAAATTATAAAAAAATGAAATTACTAATTCAATATAATAGTAATCAATATCACATTGTACAATCTTTATCACCAATTTTATCAATATTGACATTTCCAAAGAGTATATCCCAAAACCGTACGATATTTATACAGAATAATTTCTTCCTCTTTCGATTTTTGTCGAAACACTTGTCCCGATAACGATAACCGTGAACAAATTGATTCAGATTGATTCGTATATTAGCCTTACCTTCGGTATCCACCGTGTGTAATAATGCAAAGTGATTGGAGGAAAGTAGAATACAGGAACTGGACTCGAAGGATATTGACCCGACCCTACGTAGATGTAGATCGCGTTCCTCTTTCCCGGCATGCTGTTCTAAAAATTGCTTCCACGTTCTACTATCGTCTCGGTAACACTTGAAGTGTTCTGATTTAATATTCGCATAGATAAGTGGCACGGTTTAAAAGTAGGGAGGGGAAAGAATAAGGAGCAACTTGCCTCGTACCGGTTCTCGAAGTGTGCAACATTCGAGCGTAGCAATTTTTTTAAACGTCAGTTATAGAATAATGTACATATTTTTATGCTCGTGAAAAAAATAAGTTTTAAAAAATGAAGAAGGAAACACGATTCTGCGTTATTTGGTAAATAATTAGAAATAATTGGGATATTTTACGTACGTTCCTAATGGATAATTTTTTAAATATAATTTTTTGATATAATTATTAGATACGCGACTATTAGAGGAACGTTTTCATGAAATTTTAAGTAAGGAATTAAAATTTCTGATAAAGAGATTGAAATTAGTCATTAATACTTGGTTTGTTGCTTGCTGTTTCTTCTTGTACTTGCTTCTATCTATTTTTACACTTGTAAACGTAAATTGATCATTTGAACAAAAATTCTTCTTTGTATCACTTATGGTTGCGAAAAATACAATTATCGACAATCGCAATATCGATGTGATAAAATAAAAGTTACATAAATTTATTTATAATAACAAGGTAGCACAAATGATATTTAACTCGTGACTTTGGCTAATATAACTTCCAAGTAACTTCATTTAATTAACATATAACATAACAGAAAAAAACCTTGAGGCAAATTCTAAAAGAAATCTTTTCATATTTTTTATGGTTGCAACACACTAAAATTTCCAAAACAATAGCTCATTACATATTAAACAAATTTCTCTCACTTCAGCATCGCAATAACTCTATCATAATTCAAAAAGGAAAAAAAAAGAAAAATAATGACACATCGCGATAATTCCTTCAAGAAACCTTGGAAACCAATTCCAAAGGCAAACAGCCATCGCCTCGTACCGGTGAAATTACAGAGATGCACGCGGCCTAGAATTATCGCCTCATATATAACTTGTTAAAAGAAATCAAGCTCATTGCTCTAAGGTATCACGTACCTATCATTAAATTTCACAGTTCAAACAAAATTATATAATCGGGCGACGTGTACACGGTCGTATCTATACGACCGATCCTCTTGCTTGTACACGTCACATTCCACAAAAAGATTTCGAAAAACGGTTGCCGCGTTCGAGATCTCTATGTAAATACCCACATTATCGGTGCGGGTATAAAATGTGGGAAACAGTTATAGTATCTATGCTAAAAGCTCGATGCATATGCATACCAAAGATACAATAACTTCTTGCAGCGTCAGTGTATCCGTTTCGGTCATTGTTCAAACTGCAACGAATCTGCCTCAATAATTTCTTTTATTTTTTCTCTCTTTTTTTTTAAGAGAGTTAATATATTCGTTGGATCACTTTGGAGAATAGATTCTAGAAGTCAAGATAAAATGCAATATTTGATATAAAAATCAAATCAATGAATTGTAATAATTTTAATTTCCTTTCAAATTTTTTGAGTGAAATTTTGATTGGAATATTTTCCAATAAAATTACAAATGTAAAACATCTTATATTAAATATAAAAATTCAATCATATCCTGTACAAATATTGTTTGTGGCAAAGGGATACGATTTCGAATAAAACAGATGGTTTTTACAAATGAAGGCTTATCCATGATTTCGTGAAACTGGACATGTATAATTATAGGCAATATCATTAAAAATAACCTCTAATTCGAAGTAGCCAAGAGGGCAATACGATCTCGTGCCCGGATATTGTATAGTCGGTCAGGACTGATCAAAATGATGCGTCGATTTACATAATTAGGAATAATCACGCGAGATGAACCGTCAAGATTATCAGTTCCCTACGTATCTTCATTAGCATATCTATTGCACCGTGAAACCTCGATATTCTCGACCTTTTCCTCTTTCGATCGTTATTACGATTGTCGGTGGAATTAATGCGTGAGATGTGCAAATTTTAACACTCTGTCAAAAAGAGACAAGGAAAAGTAATTTAATGATAATGTTAATGTTCTTATGCTAGTTTCGTTTATACCATATAGTTAATTACGTATCTGATATACATTTACACGTGCTTAATTCGCGAAATATGATGCAAATATATGGTTTCGTGCAATTAAAAAAAACTTCTTTTTGAATTGTGAGATTAACATCTTCGTATCTTCTTCTCTATCTTTTTATAAAAATTTGATGTTAAATTTAAAGTACTTGTTATTATTTTATCATTTTATCCGAGCATTTTTTATTAGTTTAGTATACTGAAAATATAATGATAAATTGCAGATATTTTATAAAATAATTAATTCATAAGAATTTTTGATAACAGCTGTAAATAGATGAAAAATAGGTGTTGAAAACCAATGGAAAGGTTAAAATGAGAATTTAAAAAATATACATTAGATCTACATAATTAGTTGATACCAAAGTACATATGTTTTAAATTCCAAGCATTATAGAGATCGAAAAGGAAAGTAAATCACCAACGTGTAAACATAAATGTAAATTGAAAATTCCTTTAAAATTCTTTCGTCTAAAATATAATTTTATTACGAAATAAAATTACACAATTGCGACAACTTTCCGTTTTCACTCAAACAAATTACAATTTCAAGATTCGGCTACACAGCTTTTACAAATTATTCAATTCTTTGAAAATATTTACATATCCAAACTACCCTTTCTCAAATTCATTCATCCCTACAATCGAAACCATATATCCCAATCCCGCAATGAGCATCGAATCTCCTCGCCATCACGACGTCCATTCGAACCAAAGCAAAATAGACCGAGGCTAACACGGTGTCAATAGATGAGCGACGAGGAGGAAAATCTGTCGTCACATTTCTCATTTAGATCGAAAGGAAGCAAAAAGACCGGAGGGGCCTCGAAAAGCTGGTCGCCTGTTCGATTCCTTACCGTCCTTGGCGTCCGTTCTCTCAACTAGGCGGAACGTTATCGTTTAGGCTAATCGGCGATTAATTTTCGTCAGAGCTGCGGCGGCGGCGGCGGCGTGGCCGTGGAAGAAATTCAAGATCCGATCGAAGGTCTCCGTGGCTTGTAAAGGAGCACACGAACCGGCGAGCCAGGTGCTGCCGGTCCCCGGACCCACGAGGGGAAAGAAAGAACCAGTTTTTTTAGGGCCTCCTTTCTTTCAATTCGTCGCGACGAAGGGCACCATATTCGCGCGTCTGCCCTAAGCCATACGTCGCTCTCCTCGCGCCCGAACAGTGGGAAAGTTACACGGTGCACACCGTTTTCGAATTTGCCGGGGGTCGGGGGTTGCTCCTCATCTTGCTCCTCTTTCTTCCTCCGTTTCGTTTTTCTCCTTTTCTTTTCCTCCTCTTCTTTTTCTTCTTCTTTTTTCTTTATGCATCGTCGTATGCACGATTGCTTACCGTACCGGTCGACGCAGTATTCGTTGCGAATCGACAACACCTTCTTCTATGGGATCGTTCTAAGATCGTGAACACTTCCTGTCGAAAGGAAGTGTTGAGGGATGGAGAGTAAGAAGAAACTCGGATGGCACGTGGATTTTCTTCGCATGTTGCGCTAACGAGTTATGGAAGGGAATGTAATTTGCATTCCGGGTTTGAATATCGATCGTTGGATGAATGGGATTGTTATCGAATTTGGGGACCGTTTATCGATGGAATTGGATGGAGATTTTATGAATCGTGCATTTATGTGTTTTTTATATTGCTCTTGCTAGATAATAGTTTTATCTACCGTTTCGAAACGCGTATAAAAAAAATGAATCTTTTATCATTTTCGTAGAGTTAATCTTGTTGTAGAGGAAATAAATTAAACTGATTGTAGATTCTTAAAAAGCGTATTTTTCTAAATCTATTTAAAAATTATGAGAGCTGTAGAACTTCATATCAATTTCAACATACTTACAAAAAAAATGATAGATAGAAGATTTTAAATTCTAATTTATAGTGAATAATTAAATATATAGTTTTGAAAACAAATTCCATATCACAAAAATTTACGTAATACAATGATAAAAGAAAGATTATATAAATAATAAGGAATGTAAACATTTGTTTGATTGATTAATACGGTGTCTGAATTGAACTTGATATTTAATTTAGCTGCAATTGTGTTTCATACATTGATGTTTATATAGTGTTACATTTTATACCATGATGCAGCATACAATTGAGTTTTATCGACCGGTATACACGTAACATCATCTGTTACTTCATTCTTCCCTTCCCTATGTCAAAGAGATAAAAAAAAACTCGTTCTTGGAATACATTATAAATCATTCATTCTAAATGATTTACAATATCGCCAAAATGTTCAAAAATATAACATTATTTAGAATATTAGAATATATTCAAAATATTTATTATGAATTATATCAAATATATAATATAAAATGTTGTATAATATTACATAACATTATATTTATATTTAAAATTTACTATATTAATATTCATTAAACAAAGTAACGATACCAATTCTTTTATCACATTTTTTCTTGATTAATTTCTTTTATTAATTAACATAAAAAAAAAATATGTTAAAGCTCAGGTGGCAAGCTTAGTTCCTTTTCTTCAAAAAGACTCTCGAAATGGTTGAATTCGAGGTCTAAAGGCGAGATCGATTAAAGAGGGCAGCAAGTTAAACGGTATTAAGCTCGAAAGCTGTTCCTCCCTCAAAGGATTTCCAAGGTGCCAAAGTCGATGGCTTTCGAGTGTTTCACGCCATTCTCCCTCACTTACCCTTGCCTCACTCCAAGCCAAAACTCAAGCTAATATTTTTATTGAGGCGGCCATTTAGAAAAGTGTGAATATTCGTGTGAAAGGAAAGGGGAAAAAAACGACACTCACCCCTCATCCTCTTATTTCGCACCCTCTTTTGAGCACACGAGTGGCAAAAACGGTTTTTCCATATTTCATATATATTTTATATATATCGTATAAATGTGCATAAGTAATTTTAATATTAAATGATTATTTCAATATGAAATATGAAAGAACTATTAATTTGATATTATTAGTTAATAGTTATAATTTAATTGCATTATAGTTTATTTTTATGAAATTGGAATTTAATTATTTCTTTATTTAAAGAATAGAAATTTTTTATATCATCTTTTTACATGTTACAATTACAATCGAAATATCTTTTTTTTTTCATTTTAAAAATGATTATTTATCTATAATAAATCTATTTGAAATATTGATAACAATCTAATGCAAATTAACTTGTAAAATAACTTTTAATTTATTGAAAAAGTACTGTAATCTTAAAGTACTTTTAGTTTAATACTTAAGAAGGTTGTTATCGATACTTTTATTATTATTTGAATGATGCTGAGCAATTCAACAATTTATAGCACAAATTTAGATAACCTTTTATCTATATGTTCAATATACAAGATTTATTGTGAGATGTGTGCATATTATATCCGATATATATAAACAAACTGAAAATGACAATAATCAATTATTGAACATCTTTACTAGATATAACAATCAATAAAAATTAAAAATTTTCAAAGATCAAATGATTAATCTCAATTATACAACAAAAACCAATTTTTTCCTTTCTCAAATATACATATTCCACAAATACATTCAACATGCGCAATATCGTCAAAGATTAACACAATAACGAATCACATTATATCTTTGCAACAATTAATCAATTCATTCTCTCTTACTCGCCACACAAAAAAATCTACTATAAAAATTAAAAAGAAAAAATAACTAGAAACACCAATTAGTCCCAAAATCTCAAACCCTCCCTTTTCATTCCCCGTAATCAAAATTTTACATTTCAATATCCCATGATCGTACAAGGATGTGATACGCCTGTATC
>NW_006263329.1:801829-816807 GCF_000469605.1 Apis dorsata | reverse complement strand
AAAAAAAAAAAAAGCTAAGAAACGAGCGAAGCCAGCAGCCAGCCCACGGTGAGCTCAGACGGGGCCCGCAAAATCGCAGTGGAAGGTTAAGGGTCAAGAACCCCGGGAGCCTTTTTGCCACTCGATTAGCGACTCGTCGGTGCGAGTCGTCCGAAACTTCCGGAGGACGCGGTCGTCTCTTCGCTTAATCCACACGACGATCGTTCCTCCCCCTCTTTCCTTCGTCTCCAGGAACCCTCCACGTCCGTCCATTTTCCTCCTCGCTTTCGTCTTCTTCTGTTTCATGAACCCCCCTCCTCCTTCGCGCAATTTTCGGACGCGCGACGCCACGCATCCCGTCGCGGGGCTGCATACGAAAAATATTATACAGGGTGTTGATATATTTGTGAAACTTTATGACGATCGATTTTAGAAGAAAGAATAAAATTGATAGATAAAAATCGATCGATATTTTTGTATATATCGATTTTTCTAATGTTTGTTTTTGATCTTTTTTAGATCTTCCAAAGAGATATTCTATGAATATGTTAAGAGGGTGATTTTCTCGTTATAAGTTTGATGTAAATTAGAGATCATATGGTTAAGAATTTTGAGGACTTTTAAGGATTTTTAAGATCGTGCGAGGAAAAGGAAAAATTGGGAAGATTTTACGAATTCGTTTATAAATAAATAAGTATGCAATGTGTACATTTATACCTAAATAAGAAAGATAGGAAGCAACTTTCGAGAGAAATCTATTCTCTAATTCTTTTGTTTTATTTAATACGATTCCATGAACAAAAAAATACGTAAAACTTGTCGTCACTGAATCTTTTTTAAATTCATAATCCAAAAAATTTGATGAACACTTTGGCGGCAAATGATGCAGAGATGGATCTTTGATGTCACTACAATGTTACAATCGAGCTCATCGCGGCTATTACACTTTTAAAAAGAGAGAATCACCCTGTAGAAGCGAACAGAAGCCAGACGCTTTCGTCTGTTCGGCTCGTGGCCACGCATCGGTGAATAAACCGATTCGTCTGCCTTGCGTTTACGTATGTACGCTACGTGCAACGTATTTCTGCAGGACACGCTGGTCCCGCCGTTTCTTTCGACGAATTTTCCCTTTTCGTTCCTCCAACACGTCTTTGTCGCTCCCTCGCCTCCTCTCCTCGAGCCGTCTTTATCCTACAACACGTTGCTTCCTTCTTCTTTTTTTTTTTATTCCCCGATCCTTTTATTCTTGATTCTTTATTCGCAGTTGCGCGCTAGACGAGTGGACGGTCTGCGCGCATGCGTAAACACGCATATTATTTGCGATCGTAATATGCATTTCAAACTGGTTTTTTTCGACCCGAATTATGATCGGTCGAAACTGCGACGACACGGTGAGTTATGTTGTCGGAAGCTCGTATTTGTTGCGTTGAAGGGTTGTTTTAGGTTGGTAGGTAAAGGGCGGGAAAACTTCACTTCATTTGAACGACGCTGATTTCTTTGTATTTTGTAGAAATTTTTATTAAATTTCTTTTTAAATTAAATTTTCGAAAAATTTAAAAAAAAAAAAACATTCATTTTTGTATTTATAGTTAAACATATAGATTCAAAAAAAAAAAATGAATTCACATAACAAATTTCTCGAATTTTGTAAATTTAAAATATATACATATTGAGAAGGATATAAAACAGAGAAGGATATAAAATAAAAAAGAAGAAACGGAATGAAAAGGAATTCGAATCAAACAAAAAATATAGATACCAATGTTGAAATAGAATCTGATTACAAAGAGACGCTCAACAATCAAGAGCAACAAGCACGTAGAACGTATCATTAATCAATCGAACGAGATCAATCCAGGACAAGCAACACAATATTTCAGTCTTCGGCATATAAAGTTCGCAAGATAATCGTACCACATTCTATGTGGTATACTACAATTACAAGGATAACCTCTTCCTTTCGCCTCGTCCTTTGACCTTCCTTTATCTTAACCGAGCACTGCCCTCTTCTTTTCATTCTTTATCCCCTCACGCTTTATTCTCGATGGGTTGCAAACTACGATGGCCGCGTAGAAGAGCACGCGCGCGCGCGCGCGCACACATAGCCTCCGAATGGCATAATGCGTTTCGAACTGGTTTTATTCCGGCGAACGCGTCTCATTTTTCCCATTGGCCTGAATTGCACGCTACTCTTTCCCTCCTCCTTCTTCTCTGCTACCTCCTTTCTTCCACCTTTTTTCGTTTCTCCATTCTTGTTTTCCATCCTCCCTCTAACCCCCTCCGCCCCTCTTTCTCTATTCCTCCGCCTCTCTTTCTCGCTCATTGTTAACGCAACAGGGAGTATAAAGAGTCTAGACCGACACCTGTGTACCCCCTGACAACTGCCTCTCCCTAATACACTCTCCTCTCTCCTCTCATCTTTCCCTCTTTTTTTTTTACGTTAGACTCACCCCTCCCCCTCCCTCTCTCCTTCTTTCTCCCTTTTTTTCCCTCCGTAGTTTTCATATTTATCTTCGATACTCTTCTCTTTCCATCCACCGCCATCACCCCACTGTCGCACCCCGTTTTATATCTTCTCTCCTACCCTGCCTCACCCCGGAACTGCATTTTGCATAAGGGAGGAAGATTCATCATCATGCGAGGATCATACGTTGGGGATGTACGTGGACCTTTTTTCGAAATGCGTTTTCACCGCGCTAGCTAGCCACATCGGCGGATCCGAAATTAAAGTAGGGCCCGATCAGAATGGGGCGAGAGGGAAGTGGAGGGATCTGAAGAGGGCCCGTGATATTCGATGTACTCGAATGGGGTGGCGGAGACAACGAGGCGCGCACATTTATTGGGGATTAATGCGTGAATGGCCGATGAAAGGGTTCGCGATAATCGAGATTTGTATGTCTCGTTACATTACGTTTCGTGCTGTAACTGGATTTTAATATCGATGAAATAAGTGCTCGCTTTTCTTTTTTTAAAAATTGCAACGCGTTGATCTTAACGAGACGCCAGAGCTGATAATTTACGAGACGTTGCGCGATAATTTATGGACTAATAATAGTTGTAAATTAAGAAATTACACGTATCTGTATGTTGTAGATCTTTCTTCTACATAATTTTACATCGAATAGGATATATGACTTGTAATTTGTAAAATTTGTTTTACAAGTAATTTCGTTATAAATAAATTTAGTATTTATTAGTATAGTTTTGATTGAGAAATAGACCAATGTTAATGTATTGAATTTTTTTGCAATTGAAATTATAATAATTTAAACAAAATTTCAAATGGAGAAAATGGATTCAAAAATAAACGAAGAAAGAAGAACATTCGAGGATGAAATATTAAATATATCAATTACGATGGTGGTACTATAATTACATTGAAGATTAATATGTGGTTGCAATACAATATATTTCAAATTATTTACCGTTATTATTGATCCTAATTGCAATATGATCGTAATGATAAATGATTGTGCCTCAGATCATTTGATATTTTTCAAACTTAATCAATTGGTCAACCATTAATAAAATAATCAATTTGATTCGTATACCGATTATTCTAATTTATTATTTTTGGTGAATCATTATATTTTTTAGAATTATAAAACAAAAAGATATTAAATACCAATTAAAATTAATTAAAAATTCGATTTATCTTGTTAAATTATATGTGTATGTTTTTTAAAAATCATTATTATTATGATTAATATATATTACTTTCGAACAATTAAATTAAATTCACATTTTTATCTAAATGTAATTTAAAATAATTATCTAAATTCCTTTAAACAATTATTTAAAAATAAATTATTTAATTTTAAAATTGTTCTATTTATTATCACTTAACAGTATAATAAAGATAATAGAATAACAATTTCTTTTTGTTTCAAATAAAATAATGCGACTAATAATCAATCTAATTCTTAATTATTATTTAAAAGGGTAATTTTTTCCGTTTCCTTTCAAAATTATTCAATGATGCAGATTCTTGATAATTTGAGCATGTGCGTGTTTTCCACCAATTATAACTGTATTAATCGACGCGCACAGTTTGAACAGTAAAAGAAAACGAGTTCCTCGGCCCAGTAATTCCACTCATAACGATTTATCATAATTTAAGTTTCACGGCCGTATTATTCAACGCGCGTGTATACAAATTGTTGGTTGTCAGCCAGAAAGAATCACACTTACAATCAATTCGAGTTGACACTCTATCGATGCGCAAAAATTTGTTTCATTCTCTCTTATTCGAAAAACGAACATGATTAAACGCGTAATCAGTCTTTCATAAGGAAAGAGAAATTAAGATAACATAAATGAGAAAGTTTTAAAAAATGACAATAAAATATCACTTTACTTTTAATTAAATAAAAATAAAACTCTTATTTTTCAATGAAATATTTTATTATCCAATTCTATATTTAATATATTTGAATATAATTAATTGAAATGTGATATAATCAATATAATAAATAGTTTTTGTAATCATTGTATATTTATATGATGATAAATATTTACAATATTAATAATAAAGAAAGTAATAAAATAAAAGGAAGGAATAATAAAAATATATATTCAGGCACATTCATTTGATATTCAATAATATCGTCCATACAATAATTTTCAATTTAATTTTTTCGAGGCCACACACATGCAAACCTCTTCACAGAAAATCTCATGCGCTCTTACTACCAAATCTTTATTATCGAAACAATCCATTTACTTAAATGTCCTAACAAATATTCAAATAAACGAAATTCTACCGTGAAATGAACCGAGCGAAAAAAATGACCGGGAGATGGCGATATGAATAGCGCAATTTAAATCCATCGAATGGGTAAGAAAAAGAGGGAGAGGAAGCAGCACGTGAGCAGGAGAGAACGTGTAATTTTTCCTTCGATGCCCGTCCAATGCGCCGCGTAATTAAATTCGGGCGCGATAAAGGCACGCAACCCGAAAGAAAAATGAATCGAATCCGGTATCGATTCTTATTACCTTCGAAATTGCATTCGAGAGGACGTATTGACGTGAATTTATCGACGCCACTAGATCCACCCGAGAGGGGCACATAAATTAATGATTCGTAATAAACAAAAACATTTTTCCAAACACGTGATTTTACATATGAATTATGGCACATGAAACGTATAAATGGAGAGAGAGAGAGAGAGAGAGAGAAAGAGACAAGGTGAAAACAAGAGGTAAACAGAAAGATAAAAACAAAAACGAGGAACTCGAAGAAAGGAAAGCGAAAAGGAGTTGATGTTTAATCGATCCTTTGCTGATTCTTCGTAAACCTGCGACTTCCGGCGGGTGTGCAGCGTCGCGAATTCCGGTGCTGATAGTAAACGTTACACATTAATTTCTCCGCGGGTTCCACCTCGTATAGCTTCACCCTCGTTTTCTTTTTTTTTTTCCAACCACCGTGTCCCTATGTTCGATTTCACTGGCGCGCATCCGCGACCTTTAACGAAGCGCGGCAGGATGCGGTCGGGATCAAGATCGCTACCAACTTAATTGGCTAATTAATAAAAATGTCTAATTACCACGTAGCCAAAGCCTTTTTAAGCTTTCCTCTGTGTTTCTAAAATAGAGAAAATGATCGTCTGAGTTTTATCGAAGTCAAAATGTGAATTTTACTTTTGTTGTTGCTCCTTTTGTTTTTTGATAATGGATAATGATGGAGGCGCTGCTAATCAAACTTGGTAGATTGTCTCAATTTCATCACAATTTACATCACTAAATTAATATACATAAAACAATTTGTTTAATTTAGACGATAGTTTTAAATTTTATACTATTCGAGTTATTTCCATATAAAATTGATTATATTTTGGAATGTATTAAGTTTTTTATTTTACAAATATTTAAAAAATAGGAAATCAATAAAAATGATTAATCAATTTATCTGATGAATGACTGTTTTATAATATTTCTGTATGGAAATTAATAAACACAATTCTAGAATTCAATTTTTTTTTTTTTCTTAATATTTTCAACAACTTTAACAAATATTTTCAATGATTTTTCAAAGCTTAAAATTATACAAAATTATGTTAATAAATATTCTCATTAATCTCGTGATTAATATATATTGATTACAATGAAAATTATTTTATCTTATATTTACATTTACTTCATCTTTAATTGCATACGTGTTAACTTGTTATATATTTGCATATTTTAAATAAAATAAAAATATAAAAACATATCTCAAAGATAGAAGTTGCTCCAGTTGCGTGATTTGTTTTTCTTACATCTTTCATATTTTTGTTTTTATATTTCTATTTACTCTATTATAAAGATAAGTAAGATATAAATTATTCTTGATTATAACTTGTAATTGTATGTAATATTTCATCAACTACAAAATATATTTAACGAAAAATTAAATGTAAATTACATTAATAAAATTAGCATTAATTTGCATTTTTATTTTGATATTTAAATATTTTCTTTATTTTCAATTTCGATTTTTATGTAATTTTTTTTTTTTGAATTTAAACTGCCAAAAGAATCTCTTTCTTTCATTTCAAAAATTCAGAAAGGAAAGGAATTTATACTTTTAATACATTGTTATAGTCTTGATAAATTATATTATTTTAATTTATTTCTTAAATTTAATTAATGTATCCTGCAATTTTTGCAGCTTGATTCTTATTTATGGCAGATAAATGTGTGATTTAATGCATTAAATTCTCCAGTACACTGCATTCTTTGATCATGATAACTCTTATAGTATATATATATCGTAACTTTCCATTTCCTCCTGGTTTGTATTTTCTTTTTTTTTTATAAGTAAATACGACATATTTTATGATTCTCATTATATTAAATAATTTTATTATCCATAAAAAGAAAATAATTTTCCTCGAACAATCTCTTCCATGATATTATTCATGTCTATAATTTCTATTTCCTAATCAAAGTACAACAATATATGCAAGACTGTTCAATATTGCTTTGTTCTATTTTTCAATGGGATAATCCTGCGATTCTGTACTAAAATTTCTACACGAATAAAAGAAAAGAGAAACAAGAAAAGAGGGAACAAAAAGAGAGAAGTTCCTTTATACAATTTGTGAATAGTGAAACCAACTGCAATTGTGAATCGTGTTCGTTGTTGAATCTATTTATTTTCACAGGCGATATGGAACGAATAATTAAGATATAAATTTTAACAAAGTGATCCGGCAAGTAATTAGATTTTCGATTGAATGGACGAGCAATAAAAGAGAACGACTTAACAAATTCGATAATAAAGAAATACGTCTATCCTCTTTCAAACAAGTACTTAAAAATTGCGTGACTTTTTGAGGAATATATTTAAATATCTCTTTGAAAATTTTTCACGTGTCGAGTTATTTTTTATATTTAAATTGTAGTATGACATTGGAGCAAGAGCTATTATTTTATTTGGATGTATATTTTTATTCAAAATCTAAAGATATGCTTTTACAATTTTTTAAAATAGGATCAAATATATAACATTTCACATATTTTTTTATAAATATATATATAATTATCGTAAGAATATTTTGTCATATTTGTTTTCTCTATTCTCCTCAAATGCATAATGATACAAGATTCGTACACGAATTTGTTCTGACTTCAATTCTAATAAATAATTATTCGTATTAATCTTGATTAATATCGAGTGGCTTACACTTTTATTTTATTTTGCAATTAATTATTCAAAAACTATCAATTCACAGAAGAAGAAAGTTTTAAAAAGACAATCGGTCGCATTTTCGACCAAATTTTTGATGTTCTTATCAGGATTAAAGCCTTTTCTAGGTTTCGTACTTGTCTGACTTATCTGAACACGTGTATTTTATCATCGTGTAAAAGTATTTTCAAAGTATTTTCAAATATTTCGAAATATCATTGATTTGTTTAACAAATCGTGTCCAATGAATTGCTCGTTCTTGATCCCTGATTTTCTTGGAAATTCGAATATCGTATTATTTGTAGAAAAATTTGCGAAGAAATTGGAAAAATTTATTATCGAATTTCTATTGTTAATCATAGACAATCATTATCACGCTTGACATTTCAATCTAAATAAGAAATTTGAAGCGTTTTTTAGCAAGTTGAAGATTATATTTGAAATCGAGGTCTCGAGTTTATCGGCAGCCTCGAAATGCTGTACTATCGAAGCAGATAATTGATAATACGAATTTTTACATAGCGACATAAAATTCTAAGTACATAAGTACATGAATAATATTAAAGGTATAATTATAATTAAAATAAATATATAAAGGTAAAAGAAAAATTACATAAACTTGTTTAAAATATTCTATAATATATTTTAATATTTCTAAAAAGAAATATTATCATTATTATATTTAAATATATTGAAAACAATACGATAATATCATAAAAAATAATTTATAATGAATAAAATTATTATTTCAAAAATTATCTACATATTTTTCATCTCCTTTTAAAAATAAATTAATTAGCTAATATAAATTTGATTACACATACGAGATGATATTCAAAATAATATCTTGTGTGGTTTTCATTTACAAAATTTTTATTTTTTCAGAAATGTCTTTTTCTAGAGAAAAAGAAAAAATATTAATCTCTTTAAATTGGGAAAATGTGACATTCATTACCATCATTTTTAATTCTCTACTTGCAAACAAAAAAATTTTATCTCAGCAAGTTTCAAATATTGGTGTGAACATGTGACTGTAAAAAGAGTAAAAAGTACATATCATATATCATGCGATCATATATAATAAGCTTCTTATATTAGGGAAGGTTAAATGGAAAGGCTAAATAAAACAATGTAAAGTTTTAGTATTTCTTTCTTTCAAATATTTTATCACGTTTAATTAAGTAAATATGTACTTGACACATGTATACATATCTTTTCGTTCATGATTTAGTCATGCCTAAATAAAAAATTAAAAAATAATAATAAAAAATTCACTGGAATCAAATGTTCTTCCAAAAGCTTTCAATTTATGACAGATGTCATTAATTCTGTCACGATATAATCTGATTAATTCTACTTACTATCATCGACCATTCTCATTATTGCTACGATTTATAATTTATCTACTTTATATTATTTCACCATCACCCAATTCATCGTCATCGTCATAAAACTTAAGATAAAGGAGCAACTACCAAAAATGCTACTTCATCAAATGCACACGATACTTCTGTCGCCTCCACTATCAAACAAAATGGAGAACGGTTAGAAATTGGTCCATGAAATTAGGTTGCCCATCGTTATCGTCTCAGTGTAAACCAGATACCAGACACCACTCGTAACTGAGTTATTGCTTTTTGAAGATTACGCGAATCAAGAAGGTCGTCGATTATCAACGCCGAAACGAACTTCACGATACTTTCGAACGCCAATGTATGCCATCTACCGGTTATACCCATATATCCATCATATCCGTTTTCTAATTTTCTCGATTAAACACGATACACATGGAATCTCGAACGTGATGACAAGATTACATGTACAACTCTATCGAAGAAATTGTCTTTTGGGCAATGCTCGTATATAATTCGAATCATCGATTCAAAATCGATTTTAATCTACGATTGATCGAGATACCGTAGCTCAAGATTGCATCTCGAAGATAATGTGTCTTTCATTTAAATTCGTAGAAAGCAGAGATAGTGGTAACTCGTTATCAACTTTGGCAACTTCTCTAAATTTTTCCACGATATTTCGAATAATGATCGTTACATATGAATGATTTGACGAACAATGATACAAAACTTTGAATTTTTATTTATGAATTAATTATAAAAACTCTTCTAAATCATCACGATGAATATCGATGCAACAAGCATTAAATATCAAAACCAAAGAGATTACGAAAAGATTTTTGTCTTCATCTTCCTCTTTCATCCCTAAATTCGCATTATCTCGATTACAGGATACCCTATATTTATTAAATCTGCGCAACAAGCGTCAAAGGTCGAAGGCCGGCGATTGACGAAGAATGGCGCCAGTTACGTAAAAATCGGGTCGTGTATAGAACAGGAAAAAAGCAACATGGAGACACTTTTTCGGCACACCGGGGTGCTTCGGAGAAAGCTTCGAAAGCGGGATGAAAGTCGTTTGGGCTTTGCCTGTACCGAGGGTAATAAATGGTGTCACGCCGTCGAGTGGATGTGTTTATTCTCCACGATCCTCCTTGATATTTATGGAAACGTCGTAAAACGACAATTTCTCGTGGAGCTCGGGATACCATTCTCTCTCTCTCTCTCTCCCTCTCTCCGCCACCCTCTCTTTGGTTTTTTTCTCTCGCCTCGGTGTCTTCTTTCTCCAAAAAGCAGCCCATTTTGATCTGAAAGAAAAGAAAAAAAAAAAAAGAAAAAAAGGAGAGATCCCGTTGCCAATGGACGAAACGCCTTGAAACCTTACCCACGCTGTGCTTTAAAGCAATTTATACTTTAATAGAACGAAGGTCAGCGCGAGGAACAAAGCGGTACCATCCCATTTCTGAGTGTACACCATTACGAATGGTTGCACGTGTGTGTTATTCTGTAATAAAATAAGTGGTTCTCGGAGATCCTTATTAGTCGCGAGGGTGGTGAAGGAAGAGAAGCGGAGGGAAAGAAAATGGTGATGATCGTGATCGATATCACAAGTGCAACGGAAGGAACGAGAAATCTCTTTGATGTGATTTGACGTTAAATGGTACTTTAATGCCGATCGTTACCACTTACTTTTGCATACCGGGTGTTTTTTTTTGACTTTAATTATCGATTGAAATATCTTGGTTACAATCAACTCCACGTGTTATGCGATTATTCGCAAAATACGATATTTCGTTTCGTATCGACTCTCCTCCGTATAATGATACGATAATGCGATAATTTATATTATATTTCTGTATAAAAAAAAAATCTTATCATTTCTATTAGTTTATTTGGATTATCGCTTGTTTAGGCAATCGTCTCAATTCTAATTGTAGCTCTTAATAAAATATTTTCTAAATGCTCGGAAATCAACGAAGATATTGACTTAATCTTTTTTGTTTTAATTAAATAATAGACTAATCTTCTGATGTGTAACAGAATATTTTGAGATCACTGTTAGGAGAGTATATAAGATACGTTGATTTATAAAAATACAGATAAATGAATTCTCAATAAAAATTCAAAGTTTAATTTAATTTCAATGATAGATTGTACATTTTTTTGATCCAATTTCGAATATTTTATTAATAATTTTAATTTATTCTTAAATTAATTAATTTATAATAGAAAAGCCCACGAATTCTACGGATAGTTCATTATAATACAAAATTTATTTTTTTATAAAAAAAGGATAAAATATTATTCGATTGATCACTTCATACAACAATTTAATACATTTCAATATTCTAAGCTTTTAAAAAGTATAACGTTTCATTATTCGACAAAAAACGAAAAAGAACAAAAAAGAAAAGTCAGAATAAACTCAACGTAACCATTACTCTTTATCTAGCCGTTATCAATACAGCTCGCAATCTTAACAAATTTATTTTTCCGCATCTCGAGCAACAATTCACAATCTCTATTTTTAGGCCTCGACTAGTTAGGTGTCAAGCACCCACGAAATTCTTTCGTTTAATTATCTTATCGCCGACTACCTGGTCTACCACGTATCGCGTATTACCTGGTGTCTACCGATAGAAAGCGGCGAAGGTAAATAGTGGAGAAAAACGAAGAGGTGTTTCTCGGAACGGGCCCACGGGATCCCTTTTACCCTGGCCCGATTCGCCGTGGAATTTGGCAACCCTTCTTCTTGGAACGCGGCATCCAATGGATGAAATGTAATTCCATACGAGATTATCTCGCCGCCGACAAAAAAGGCGTAATCCCGATTATTTTATTCTTGTCCGATTTATTTTTGATTTATCAATTGGATCGTTGGTAATTATTGATTAATTATCGTGTAATTGGTAGAAATTTATTTTTTCTTGTTTAATTTGATTTTGGATCTTTGGAAATTTAATTTGATGAATAAAGATTGAGAGATATATTTGATAAGAAGTAAGAGTATAGTTTAATGTGAAATACTCTCTTACAAAATGAAATACGATTGTAAAAGATTATGTTTTATAGGTTTATAACAAATAATGCGATAAGGAAAAAATTGGACGAATATTTTAATAATTTTTAAAATTTTTAAAAACGAGAATTTTTATTTGTATAGTTTTTGATAATAAGATAGAGCTAGTCATATATTTCTTTCCTCTACAATTAATATCTTAATAGTAATAACAATTGCAAGATTAGTAGACTTGCGATATTATATCTGTCAATAAAGTCAATACAATGTGTCTCAATAGATAAATGTAATATCAGAATTAATAGTGATATGATAATGATTTAAAAACTATAAGAAAATAATATTCGGAAAAACGAAAATTAAATAATATATGAACATATGTAATAATAATTAAACAATTTTTTATGTACGCAATTTTTTTTTATTTGAAAAATTCGTATTCTATGAAAAAATGCAAAAATAAAGAAATATAAATTATTTCTTTTCTATATTTACCGATCTATATTAAAAACAATATCAAAGATATGAAATAATATATAATAATTTTTTGATTAATTAATATCAAAAAATATAAATACACTTACTTATAAAAGTATAAATTTTATAGATTTTTATCGTCATTTGATTTAAATTTTATTCTTCTTCATCCATTCTAATTATCTCTCAAACATCTAATCATAATCCAAAACATTTCAAAATAATTTTGGTAAAATCTCTTCGAACAAAGATATAAATCCTAATACCATATACAAACTTATCAATTTATATCATCAAGATAAATCAATCGATTTCAAAAGGGAAAAAGGGTTAATTATCGACAATTCTTACGAAAACCGAAAAGGGCCACGAATTCTTTCCAAAACTTTCACACAGACGACAGTACCGGCGCTTATTTACCATAGAAGGGCCATTCCTCTTCGGTTCCCTCCCGTAAGCCCCGTTTCCGGGACGTTGCGAAATTCAGAAACCCTTTTTCTCGGTATTCTCTCGGATGCCTGGGACGGCAGCCTTGCCAGGACCGTCTACCTGATTCCCGGATACTGTGGAAACGAAGCAAAGGAGAGTTTCGTCGATTCTCAATGGACCGAGGGACTATTATTTCAAGATTTACGAGGGGACATGTGGCCGTAAGTTTTAAAAAAAAAGGGAAAAAAGAAAAAAAAAAACTACGTTTCCTTTCCTCGTCCTTCAATGTACACTTTTTCTCCATTTCTCCTTATCCTGTATTTCGATCTTTTCGTCAAGCTCAAGTGGATGGCCATGTTTTTAAAATGACACCTCGGAACGAATATTATTATGGTGGTTCTTGCCTTTCTTTCGTTGTTTTTTTCCTTTTTCTTTTTTTATTTTCTCGAACGATCTTAAGCGAGAACACTTGTCGAGCACTTTGTGTAAGATGATGTGTAAGATGATGAAGCCTCAGTTTGCAGAAAAACGACTTACCGCCATTTTGTTCGTATCGCAATGTCCTCTGGGTTTGATTCACAGAGGCAAGTTCTGTGTACTCGGAGCAAGTCCTGGACGAGTTTTGAAAAAAATTTGTCTACATCTGGTTGTCGAAGCCTTTTGCTTCGATTACTTTCTCGTGGCGTTTAACCATATATCACGAAGTGAATATCTTTCGAGATGAAGTGCTCGAATGGAATGGAAATTGTTTCTCGCTGGATACGCCCTCTTTCTTGAGGTAGTCATTAGCGAAAGTTTATCTTGTAAAATTATAAGCAATATGGTATATTAATAGTTTTCTCTTTTTAAACTTGAAAAGCAATTTAAAAATTTCAACTGGATTTGTTATCGAGTTTAAGAGGAATTCATGTATATTGTGTAAGTTTGAGATATTTTGTTTATTTAAAAAAAAAATATGTAATAAAGCGTTAGTTTTGTATGTTTTTATCTCTAGTTGTCTTTTATTATTTTAGTTCCATAATTTGTTATTAATATTAAAACACTTTATTATATTTTTAGTTGTTGTTAATACTATGAAATACTTGAATATTTTATTTAAAAAAATTGAATATTGAAATTTATTTCTAATTAAATTTAATTATAAAAAAAAAAAATATAAGAATTGAATACTTTAATTCATGAAATGAAGAAAAATTTTCTCGTAAGAGATAGGATTCAAAGAAAAATGTGTGATCTCATTTTTGATTTGATTAAATTCAGAATAATCGTAATCATTACGTAATCATTAATGTATCAGTGGCGCCAAACGACATAAGTCTGAATCTAGATCAAATATAAGTTCTTAAACACAAGTTATTAAATAAGTCGACAGTAAGCGACTTAAAGATATGAGTTATAGATTTCTAAAAGAGATATGGACTAAACATTCCTACTTGATTTTAAAGTTTAAATAGAAGGCATCGTTATCATCTTTTAAGGTATTAAGATTATTTTATCACTTAAAATACTTTTTTTTTTCTATCGATGCATTAGCATAAAAAGTTTCCACAAATATTATTTTATATTCAATAAATATTATGTCTGCTTAAACAAAATATATATATAAAGAATAATATGAATATATCCAAATCATAATATATATATATGTATATAGTTATAGTTGAACTTCTGCAATAGAAATCTCCAAATCAATGGAAAAAGAAATCATTTAATCAAATTGAATCAAAATTATCTTTTTCTAGATTAGAAATTCTCATATCAAGAAGATAAATATGATTGACAAACGATTTCTTTTCTTCACAGAATTTTGCGACCTGTCCATTTTTAAATCGTTCAGGGTGTGTCTAAAAAGTCACATTAATAGTAAATTTAGTTTGAACTCTTTATAAACATTATATCATTATTGCAAATATTTAACATAAGATTTTCTTGGAACCAAAAAAAGTGATAAGATGAATTATAAAATCATTTATTATTTTGCTCAAACAATTTTTTTTAATAAGAAATAAAATTTATATATATTATATATATTAAATTATATATAATATATTAT
>NW_006263329.1:798335-801593 GCF_000469605.1 Apis dorsata | reverse complement strand
ATTATATATATTATATATATTAAATCTATTAAATTTATAAAAAAAAATTATAATAAAAATGCTTTAATAGATTATGTATAAATTAAAGATTATTTTAAGATAAGAGAGAGTTTTTTATTAGAGTTTCTAAATAATTCTAAAATAATTCTAAAATAAATAATTTATTAATCTTAATATAAGTAAACGAAATTATTTATTAAATCTAAATTAATTTTAGAGAATAGATATTTATAACACTATAATATTTGTCTTTATTTATCAATCATATTACGATATTATATAAATGAATTTAAGAAAGAAAAGAAAAAGTGATAATTTTTTCTTCGTACAATCTCAATCATAAAATGAAATTAATTTAAATATTATGAAATATCTATAATATAAATATTTTCATAGATTATTTCATAATTGACAATATCAAACGATTTTTATTTCTTATAATAGTATAGCTTAAGTACATAGGATATAAAACAGTTTGATAAACAGATAGGAGTGAAAGTGTGAGACCTCCATGACCGCAGGATATGCAATGAAAAATGTCGACCAACCACTGTGTACAAAAGAAGTGGTTAAACATTGAAACCTTATATAGTTTCTTGTTAATACGTAGCTCTTGAAAATCAGGTTATTGTAACATCAATCACCTGTTGAGGAAAAAATTATTCCCCATGACACGGCTTTATTCTTTTCATAAAGGATTTCGTAGCGAATGTGCCGATCCTTTTCCTTCGTTACGCTCCGCCTTAAAATTGTTTTTCTTTTTGACACTCTTAATGGCAAAATACTTGTTGCTGATATCCCTCACGATCCCTGCCAATATTGCAAATCATCAAGATCGATCATTCACATTATACTCGGCATCTAAAGAGACGAGCAAAAAATTCGATTTCTTAGGGGAAAAAAAAAGGATTTTATTGACTCGCATCGTGTCCTGATCACGTGTTTACTGTTTTTGTCAATTTTTTATTGCTAATGGTTTTGTTGTAATCAATTATGTGAGAAATATCTTAAGTTAGTTTTAATCTTGTTAACTTTATTATTATTATTTTTTTTTTAATTTATTCTTATTGATAATATTTTTGGAAATATATATATTATATAATTATATATATAATAATTAATATATTATATAAATATATATATTATATAATTCATTTTTTTAATTTTCTTTTTTATAATTTTTATTTCCATTAAAAATAGAAGTTTTAAAATTTTTTCATATTTTTTTTAAATTAATTAAAACTATTTGAATATAATACTATTTTATATTTCATGTTTTATGAATTATATAATATCATTGATGTCATTTCATTTTTTTTTTTGATAAGATTTCGTACAAAATTTTTTATATTTACTTATTTTTCCTGATATCAACCCTTGTTACATTCTCGCACTTAAGATTCTAATAAATTAAAAAGAAAGATAAAATTGTACAGATTAGACAGAACGGATTATATATCTAATAGATATCAAAAATATTAAGTATCTCTAAAAAATTAAGATATTTCCATCAAGAAGATTCCAATATACGAAGTACATACGAATATAGTATATTTATTTTTGAAAAATTAATTGTTTTTTAACAATATAATATTTCAACAATATACTGCTTTTTAAATGAATTTATTTGAACAAAATGACAAACATAAAATTACTCATTTATTAATCTATCCATTGTTATTTTTCTCATAAGCTTCAAACTGTGAAAATTCAACGACGTGTTCCCAATTGTTTGTCAGTTTCTATGAACAAGAAAGGTGTTATCTTCTACCTAGCCGTTTAAGTGAAAATTACACATCTGAGTTTATGTTGGACACCTATTAACAAGTAAAAGGAGCAAACTGGCCGCTTCTTACCAGGTAATGGGAACGACGCACCACCTAATCTCGAAGTAATAAAAGGATTTATTGCGGATACCCTCTAGTACCTAGTACCGTTAGGTCGAAAGAAAGATATCCGTAAAAGCTTGGTCAAGAAAAATTTACAATTCTTAGGATTTTTCGTGTTAGAATTTTTCTGTTTAATTCTTTTAAAGTATTTCCAACTTACGGTAATTCTACAAAAGGTCATCGGCTATCGTATATTAATAAATCATCATAAAATTTGGAAAATTTGGAATGCCGTATATCAGCGTTTTATTTCTTATTAATATTTAAAACAGACTCGTATACTTGCAATTTATATTAAGTAGGATGCATTAAATTTTACAACTGTAGTTGATTCAGTATAAGACTTTTTGAAATCATCATTGTATAAAATTCTAGGAATTTAAATAGTTATTTTATTGTTATAATATATTTTCATTATAAATTTGATTATAAACGTGTTTATACACTTTATATATATATTTAATAATATCGTAGTTTTCTCGAATTATTTCTTTTTTATTTCAACTCATGGCTATTTATTAATATTATTTATAGTTACAAGTTTTTAAATTACTATTTAATTAAAATAAAACATTGGTCATTGAAAATTCAAGATAGGTTTTATGGAGAAATTAACGCCACGACATTTAACCACAACGAAATTTCGTCGGTACTTTCCTCGCATGTTTAATTGTTAGCGCCAAGAGGCGGCAAGAGGAGTACGCTTCCTTCCCGTTCGAGTGGCTTTTCAATTGTTCCGCTAACGAGCAACCAAAATACAGTGGGACCACCCCTAACTCGTGTAAATGCCCTCCCCATGAGTTCGACGTCTCTTGAAGAAACTTTTACCTAATCTTTTCTATGGATGGTGTTTCCTCGCTTGGGGTAAAAATTTAATTTAATAATAATAATAATAATTTAATAAATTTAACTTATTGTCCATTGTTAAACATGTAAGAAATTTTAATGAAAATATTTTCCTTCTATAAAACTAAAATTTTGAAATTTAAGAATAATTTCATCTCAACTTTCATTGGGATTTAAAATAATTTGATTAATTAACCATTAATATATGCAAATATATTTTATATTGCAATTCTTTCATCATTCCTTATAACATAAAACTCTTCTCTTTTTATATTTTATAAATAAACTAGAATCGAAACAAGAATATCGATAATGAATTTTAAAAAAATGACAAACATTTGAAATATAAAGTTAAAAAGAATGTCAAAGTGGATATTACAATGTTATTAAAAAATAATAATAATAGCAATAACAATAATTTATTACATCGGATTAATAGTACACCTGATAAAGGGACGATTAAAGATCAAACGATTAAACCAAGAATAGAATGGATCTTGGTACAATCACCTGCGCACGTTCC
>NW_006263329.1:793185-798089 GCF_000469605.1 Apis dorsata | reverse complement strand
AAGGATCGACGTATCACGATGACGTCACCGCCGGTAAATCTCTCTCTCCTGGGTGGATGCAGACGCCGGTTGACCTTGCTTGTGCGCGGTCATCTGCCAGCCGGTTATTCACACGAGATGGCGGAAAGAAGAAGAGGTGCGAAGGAACGAGAGGAGAAAGAAGCCGGCCGTGGAAAAAGCGAGGAGGGAAGGTGGCAACGACGGAGAACGGTATATTCGTGGTCGTGATGAAAAAGCGAGACGGAGAAGGGTGTGGAGGCGCGCATGCGGCCAACCAGCCCCTCCCCTCCCCTTATACTCGTGCTCTTCCTCCTCCTCCACCTTTCACTATCTTCCGTCCGGCGAGGATACTTATTGCTGTCAGTCAGTGCACTCGCAGCGAGAGCGCGGTTTAATGAATGAAAGGAATTGGAATCGTTTTTGTTTACGAGGCTTGTTTTTAAATTTTGTTTTCAGAATGCAATTTTTCGTCGTCTATTTTTTTTTTTTTTTTTTTTTTCTTACCATATGTTTTTGACGTCCTCTTACAATTTAACGCTAATAGCTAATGGCGATATTGATACAAGTTAAGACGCGTATTCATCAGCGAACAGTTCACGAACATTGTTCCGTGATGAAATATTATTCGTTGCACGCTTGTTTCTCGTTGTTCCCAGAAGTATCCACAATGCTGGCGAACATAATTTATGAATTGTTGAGAATTACTCGGGAATAGGAATGTAGATTTAAACTTACGTGTAGTTTTGAACTTTTCTCTTACGTAACTTGTAGAAGTATGTTTTATTATAAAATTTTGGCAAGAGAAGAATTTATGATAATTTGTAATTTTGAAAACAAGTAAATTTAAGGATATGAGTTAGGTAAAATAGATTATATTTGATGTAAATATTGGTTAAAAATTTGTCTTATTATCATACACGAATACATTTCCTATTATGTTTCACACCTACATAAATTTTCATATAAAGTGCATACAATCACTGATTTTCAACCCACGCCTTTACCAAACATCGTTACAAATAAAGACAAGTATTCAGTTGCATAACTCCATTTATCATAATTGATCATAATTGAACGTGTAAAAGGAAGTTAGAATCATACGATATTTGTAATTCAACAGAAAAAAAAAAGAAAATTTATAAGAAATTAAAGATTATATAGAATAAAAATAATAATAAGATTATACTTTCAAACATTATAAAAAATATATGAGAAATATAAATAAAATTAAGAAATATATCTTATATCTTACTAGCATGTTTCATAAATATATATCCATCAATTATCTCATTTAAAATTTTGACAAATTGAAATCAAGATATTAGATTCTTTTCTTCGATACGTAGATTATATTATAGAGGAAAGGGAAGAAAAAATTTATAGTATTCATCATTAAAGTACTATCAAAGACGTGTTTCGAATAATCTATCAATTTAAGTTATTTACTCATGGTTTATATCTTTGTCATTGCATCAAGATATATCGATAAATAATTGCTTAAAAAAAGAAAGAAAATCCTTCTAGGAATTTGTCGCCATAGTCTTTCAATATTCTTTCGATCAAAAGATCGATTTTCTATTGATCAGTAATATTGTAAAACGAACTGAAGATCTCTCGATTGTGTTTTCAAATCGTCCTTCATTACGCAATTGACTCGATGGAACGACAAAAAAAGTGATAAGAAATTTTTTGTAAAGCAATGAAAAAGTTTAAAGATTGCACAAGATAAAGGAAATCTCATTCTATTTTCTTATTTTTATTGAGAGTTAATTGATATCAGTAATTTTCTCGATTTTTGAAGATTTATATTAACACGTAGAATTAAATACGTAAAATAGAAAAGAGAATTGTTATTAATTTAACTTTTACACTATCGATATGTACTTTTTATAGATATTATTTTATAGATATTGATATTAATAAGGAAACTAATAAACTTTGATTGAAAGATAATTACTATTAAATAATTAGAAGAATTAATATATCATATTAATTCTATTATATAATTATTATACAAAATATTAAATTTTCTATTTAGGAAATATATTACATCTCTTAAATAGAAAAAATGAAATCCTAATAAAACGAACTGCGTTATTTAAAGCTGATTATTATACAAAAAGAGTTTCGATTCGTTGTTGACAAAGTTAAGCAGTTTCCTAGAACTGTTATTATTAAACAGCCATAAATAAACACGGATTTACGAAAGAAGAAAAAGTAGGTGTATACTTCTCAGCGACAAATGGAAAAAACATTTGTAGCTGTTTACATTGGGGATGAATGAAAAACGTGGTCGAATGGCAAATGTCAGAGGAACTATTTCTGTTGCATGAAGTTTTCCTTAAAATATTTGAAGCTATTGTCGAGAACATTTGTGATAAACTGTCGTGCAAAATTCTATATTGTTGGTTTCTAAAACACGACACTTTTTTGCGTATAATTTAATACACACTCAATTTCTTCCCTCTTAATCAAAGCTCTTTTTCATCATTTATTGGCTATCTATCAAAAGAATTCTATTTATTTTAAACCTATTATATTTAGCATAAATCTTAGAAGAATGTTAATTTGTTTGAGTATGTAACTTTTGTTGTTTGGCCATATTTGTTTGCTTTTTGCTGTTTTCCATAATATTTTGTGTTGAAGGGTCATAATATAAGAATTATTTTAGTAATTATTAAAACAATGATGCTTGAAACTTTATGATATTTGAAAGGAAGTTTTATAACTAAATAAATACTTTTTTAATGTTAAGTATCTTCCTTTTTTTTATTCTTTGCAGCTATTGTATTTGAATTTCACTTGCTTTCTCTTCCGACACGCTTTTTAAATATTATTCTGTAACATAAATCTAATATTATAAGATTATTTCTATTTCTCTTGGGATTTTTAAATATTTTAAATATAAATACAAACTAAATTCTTATATATTTTACAATATAATTGAGAAAATGACTATAAACTTAATAATTATCAATTAATAAAAATGCACATGAGCTTTCATTTAATAAAACAAATCTGATTCTGAAGAAGTATCTGAATTAAAAAAGCTTTGTTATTCGACCCAGAGAAAAAAAGAAACTAACAACTCATACTCACCAAATTCCCTAAGCACGATTCTACCGAGAAAATCAAAATCTCGACCAAGCACACATTTTTATACGATAAAAAATCGTTTCTGCAAGGGAATTCGTAAGTCGATTTGACGCAAAAGTCAGATTTCTACGAGATAGCTTGGTTGATTCCCGAGGAGGGCGGACGATTTCGCAACCTCTGAAACTGGATCGATTTTCAAAGTTATCGAGTTTCATACCGACTTTAGAAGCCGAATGCCGCGGTGCTTCCGTACGAACCAGTCGAGTGTGAACTGTCAAGGATGATCTGCCTCTTTGCCGCGTTCTTATTGACGGCCCTAGTCTAAACAATGTGGTGCCTAAAGAAAAATCCGCCTCGACCATTCGAAATATGGCCCACCAAGGTTTGACCACTTCGACTACGTGTCAATATTTACTAAATTTCATCGTCGCTATCGCGACATCCTATTTCGAACCGTTCTTTTCAAGACGATCTGTTTCCTCTCTGTCGATAAATTTTTTCAAAACATCCTCGAATGCTAATGGGAGGACATGGGGGTGAGTTTTTAAACGTTGAGGCGGCAAAACTCGACAAAGGAAAGAAGTCTCGTGATCTGTTGAACGGATCCAGATAAAAATCTTTAAATTCGTTATCTGACCTCCAACTACTTATCAGACTTTGGTTCCTATATTTTTTCGACCGGGAACTCGTAACAAAACACCATAGATAGCGTGTATTTTTTTGGTAATGGCTAAATATACGTATGCATAAATAACTAGCCTGAAATACGAGCTATTCGTATTTAGAGTCGTTTAAGAAAAAATTATTGATCCTAACGAACTCCCTCTTCGACACGTGATTTGTGAGCATTTTAGATTAGAAACCGAAATCTTATCCCGAGATATTTGCTCGTTTTTCGTTTTATTTTAGTCGTTAGAATTGATGAAACTTTATCAATATTTATAATATATTAATAATTTTAAAACTTTTAATGTGAAATACGAAACAGGAATAATTATAAATATAAAATTTCTACATATAATAAATAAAATTAACATATTTATATAATAAAACTTGAATAAAGAATGGAATAGAATTAAATTAAAATAAAATAAAAGCTTCCATTAAAGCTCGAATATAATGATAGAAAGAAAATGGATCGACTTATTTCATTTCATACGATAAATGAAAAGAATTTTAATCAAATACATTACTTATTGGTAAAGAAGTTTTTGTTCAATGACGCTTGCGTACGAGCAACTCGAATCTGTTACTAGGCGTCGATGCTGCGTTACCGCAACGCTCAATATGTACTACGCGACGAGAAATAGTCCGCAACGCCGATATTCCATGCCGAAAATCTCTTGAAGTACGTCACGACAGACACTCGAACTTGTTGAGTATATTTGATTAGTATCATGGACAATCAGTATCGAGCTTTTTGTAAACAAAACGACGTAATTTCTGCAATATATGCAACATTATGGCAACGAGAATTGGGCGGGCACGCCCCTCCACACGGACTCGGTTCAGTGCCGTTGCACACAGTCTCAGCGCCCTAATAAAAAATTGAATTGTCACTGGAATTTAAAAAGAATCGATAAAAAATTTTGGAAATGGTATAAAAATGAATATCATAGTGGATATGATAATGCAAATAAATTTTAATAGTTAACGATAGCAAATTTTTTCATTTTTGATACAATTTAATTCGAAATATATCATTGATATTGTATATTTAATTTGCTCTTAATAAAATAAAGATAATATGAATTTTAGAATCATTAGATAGAATTTTATCAAACTTATATTAAATATTTTATTTCGTG
>NW_006263329.1:776722-793035 GCF_000469605.1 Apis dorsata | reverse complement strand
ATATATATATATATCACTCTACAATAGTATTTTGTTAAAAATATAATTATATTAAGCTTGAATTGATTATTGAAACAAAATATTTGTTTATATTTAAAATAAAATATATTTTTATTTATTTTATTTCTATATTTCAAATTGTCATTTTTTTTATCTTATTTCATATAAAACCTACTTAAACTTGGACTATATTATATATTTTCAAAGAATATTATATATATATGATTAATAGGATTCAGGATTAAACGAAGTTCAACAAATTGTTTTCATCAACTCGATGAATAATTACGATAAGCTATATGCAAGAGTCATCGAGTTAAAGTTTTAACACCTTTGTAAATAGAATGTACACTATTTATAATTCTTTGGGTCCATTGTGAACGATAACTGTAATTCTAATAACAAGGGAAATTTATAATCTTGATTTATCGAAGCCTGTCATAAATCTAACCCTTTATTGCTGGAAATGACGTAACGATGAGACACTATCAGCTGCCGGTTTCCGTACTGCTTCGAATTGCACAACATTGTGTGTCAAGGGCTACGAATGTTACGAGCAACCTTCTCGAACATGGCCAATGTGAAATTTCTTTAAGTTAATAAATACCTCGAGTAGAAGACAAAGTCACGTGTAGCATTGTTTCTCAAAAGAAGAAAGAAAAGAAAAATTTTACGCAATCAATAATAAGTACTTTAAAAAATGTTTTTGTCTATCTAATGTTTATATAAAATTTAAGTAAATTGAAATCATTAGATAAAAAAAAATAGATAATTTAATAAAACTATGATTTGATTCTTTCGAGTTTCAGTTTTGATGTTACAAGACAATATTTTAATTTCTTCTTAGATTAAAGGGAATATATTGAATTAAGCAAATCATAAAATTTTTGAGATAGTTTTTTACGACTTCTTTTATCTTTTATAGCTAATTAATTATTTTAACGGTAACGCAAATGCATCAAGAAGACTCTCTGTTAATTCATTTCTTTACTCTAATTAACTACGAGGCAGACCAATTATTAACAATGACTTTAAAGAAAAGAGACTTTCTTGTATTAATTTCAATTAATAATAATAAAAGATACGAAATATATATCATATTTAAAATCAAATATTTCAATTTCACTTTCATTTATCTTATGGTTCTATTTATTTATTTATTTATTTTGTATGACTCATGCATAATTTTTCTTATAATCACAGACAATGCAATAATTATTTTTAACGCTATTATAGATACCCATTACTGATACATACACAAAGTAGACACAACTTTAAACCAACTTGCTTGTATTCAAACAATATAAAGTCAACTAAAATGACTAATATAAACAAGACTCGTTATAGTAAACGATGACTAAGAATATTATCGAGTTGAATACTATTTCCCCGTTATTTTTTCAATAAACTTTGCCCCGTTATGTAATATCGGTTAAAAATTGCGGCAACCACGTCGTAACGCGAAATAACAGGAACATGATTGTTTCAATCTCCTTGGAAACGAATATAAGAGGAAGTTATTATTGGATTACGTATAGAACCATGGAAAAAAAAAATAATGATTAAATTTTGGAAAAATAACGAATAAGAAGAAAAAAATAATGGAAGAAATAATTTGTAATAGCTTTATAGTTAAATTCGTCTAAGAGTAGAACAATTTTGCCAGGGAATAATAATTATGAGAGCGTTGGGGGCCAACATAGTGGAATCCTTAATATTACACTGGTTGTAGTATTAAATCCGTACAGGTTCCGACAGGTTGCCAACCACAAGCTTGCTCCACATGTGGCCTCCACATTTCTCCCATGACAAACTCATGCGAGACGGCGTACATCAAACCATAACATATTCTCTCAACTACACGGATCGAGCAGCTGCTACATGGTACAAAAGAACTCTACCTGTCTAACGTAAGCATGGGGTAAACTGTGATCGGTATTCGTCAGAAACAATGATCGCTTTATCTTGGAATCAACTGCATATGGATATATTGTCTAGTATGTCGATGAATTTGCATGTAATATGGTCTATGAATTTTCATTGTTATGAAGACGTCGTTGAATGTGCATAAACTTATGTACATATTACAAAAATTTTCAATAATTCTTCCTCAATGTAAATTATTGCATATAGTAATTTCATATATTCATTTCAGTTCATTCATTCAGTAATAAATATTTATATGTTCTTTATAAAATACATATAATTTGTTCTTTATAAATATATATAATATATATTGAAATTGTGCGTGTGTGTATAAAAAATATCTAATTTTATAAACATTAGATACGATATAATTCATTACATATTGATGTTTTTCATATATTATGATTATTTTCACTTATCATCCTTCGTTATTATTATTTTTATCTTCCAAATAACAAAACCACCATATAAAATTCAACCTTCTGCTATTTACTTACGAAATGAATGAATAATTCACCAACATTTAATCATTAAAAACTATATATCAACAAGAAATATAAATCATCTGTCATATCCTACAATTGCTAACTGAATACAAAACAAGAATTAGAAAATAAAAAGAAAATTTTTGCTCGATTTCTTAGCCGCGTCGATTATCGCTTATCGTATCACGAAACATCAATCATAACCGCGTACGCAATGATAAGGTAATTATTCACTAGTAATAGCGAATAGTATATTACATTGGTATATAAGTATACGGCCGTGAAAGATAGAATGAGAGCGCTTCTATGTCAGAGAGCTTCGGCTCTGTCCTTAAGTAGCGACGCGATTATCGAGCGATACGACTCGGCGGCTAAATATTCGAGGGCTGTATGTAGTGAGGGAAGAAGAGTGGGGCACGACGCTGAGTGGTACGGCCCTGACGCCGGGTCCCGTAGCGGTGGGCATGCCTGCGGAAGATGGAAGGCGCACGAACCGAATGGTGTAGTTGCCTTTAACCGGCCTTAATGTGAAGATCGGATCGCCGCCGATCAGCGTACGCGTGCACAAGAAAGAGAGTTAGAGCCACCGGCTTATCGTACGGATCGCGCCGAGAATGAAATTCTCTCTTTGCCTGGTAGAATATAGCAGCAGAAGTAGTAGTAGCAGTATCTCGTCGTACGACAGTCTCGACAATAAAAGAAAACGGCTGGAACGTTTATGGCCAAACGGCAGTAGTACCGGCGGCTGTTTCGCCTGAACGGATTTACTCTTCGTGCACGCATTTTCCACGCGTTTACCTGGACGGTGAAACGGAAAGAAGCTGCGCCGTTTTTCTTTATTTTTTTTCTTTCATTTCGGTTTTTGCTCAGTGCCGCGTAACATCTCGTCTTCGCGTGGCTTGTCCTCTTATTCGAGACCAGCCAATCTCGGAATCTATAGACACGCCTTGCAGAAGAAAAAGAGGCGGGACGCGCCTTAATTCGTTCTATTGGTTTCGTTTCTAGCGCGAGATTCGAACTCGCGCCAAAGTGTGTTCCACAGTGGATACTATCTCTCTTTTGGGTTACAACGCTAAGTGGCCGACAGGTGAGTACAGTGAAATTATTTCTTTTTGTTTTCTATTCAATCTTTTTCTTCTTTGTTCGGTGAATTTTAATATCAAATTCGAAATGATAATTCACATGATCATGGATAATTTTCAAATTAGACGATAGATTTCATAGTTTGCGTTAATTTCTTTTCCAATTTTGACAGTTCCACGCGAAGCCATAAACTCATAACCGGTTCGAGCCGGAATTTCAGCAAGAAACGGGATCGTTCGCAAGATAATCTTTGATATACTAGCAAATGTAGAGATAAACTCGATTTTTTTGAATATTATATAAAACGTGTATAAAATATTCTGCTTGGCGTGTTTTCGATATTTTATCTAATAGTTTTTACAATTCGTCGAGAATTTTGAGTATAAATATCGATGAAACAGTTTGTTTCGTGAAAAGAGAAATTCTCTGAACATTTTGTATTAACTTACGAATTTCTACTTTGGCAGTTAGCCGGTTCGTTTGAATTTATCTCTGTCGTCTATAAATAGTATTCGAAATACGTATTCGATTTGTAATATCTATCATATATGTCCGTATTTTTTTGTCTAGTTTTACCGCCAAAATTCGTGATATAAAATTTTCGCGCGCATTTTCAATTTTGTTAATTAACTTTCAATAATTAAAGAATCGTCTAAAATTCAATTATTAAATCCAAAATTAAAAGTAATTTCGAAATTGATATTTGATTTTTTTTCTCGTATATGCTTAAGCCATTAAAATCCCAAGATTTCAATATTAGGTACAAATATTTAATGTAATTAATTTAAAAATAATTTAAAATTACTTTTCCAATTCGATATTTTCTATAAATTTTTTTCAATATATTTTTTAATTTTTTTTTAAATGTTCTATTGATTTTCAATATTTGACATTTCAAAAATATTTTTCTTCTAGATTTCAAATTCTATACATTCCATATAATTTAAAAATAGTTTTAAAATCTATCTATATATCTTTCTGTATATATCTTATCGAAACAATTGTGATACATGACATTTCGGAAATTGTTTTATATGAATATGATTAAACGAGATGTTATTGATATGATCAAATAACATCCCATCGGAATCGATATATGTGAAAATATGTCATACGGAGATAGGCACGCTAACCGATATGTTGCACTTTCTATCGCAACGTCATGCAACACGTTTGCAGCACGCGCGCGTATGCGTCTAGTTTTCAAGAATTTGTATATAGGGTATACTTCCGTATGGATATAATACAAATGGAGGAAGGAAGATCGTTTTTCATTTCGCTTTTGCCGGTGTCCTACGTCCTTTCGGCCTGAAGAAAGCTATCGTTAATTAGAGTGCGGTAGGAAAGCTGTCAGCTCGTTACACGCTTGAACGATAATGTTCGAGACACACACATACATGCATATACCCGCCACCTATATCTAAAGCTGCTGCCGTTGGACCGGTTTCGCTCGGCGCGTGTAGGCAGAAAAGTTCGATCCATCGATCGACGCTCTTGTGGCCATGGAATGTGCTTATACACGTATATGAACGTACGTGTAATACATGCACATATAGATTTTCGAAAGTCCTGTCTAAACGAAAGCAGTTATCCGGTTTATCGGATCGGTCTGTCTTCCCGAAAAAAAAAAGTAATTTTTCGCTTTCTGTCTTCTTTTTTCTTTTTTCGTTCAATTCAATTTCGCATATGAATTTAATAAATTACATATGTTTCTATTTTATGTACATATCTGTGTGTTTTATATATCACAATAATTTTTTTCGTGCATCGATTAGGTAAAATTGAGTTTTTAAAACCGATGAGAAATATTGCCACGCGATTTTTGTGAAAGTGTCTATTAATAACAAACTCGGGATGCAAGTGATTGTGTCTGTTATGTAATTGGGAAGAAAGAAGATCTACCTGTTGGTAACGAGATTCAGGTAGAAATACAACAATTTGACGGAATTTGCGCAAGAAATTATATTACCGACATTTTTTCCCAAAACACTTGGGGCGCTCTGTATATTTTGTTACCTCTGTCTGTTTACCTGTTCGTTGAGGAACACTTTTTTCGCGCGTGTTTGGTCGACGCTTCGAGAACGGTTTAAACGAAAGTTTATCCCGCTTCTTTTCTTTTCTCCTCTTTTTTTTCTTTCTTTTCTTTTCCCTCGTTTTTCTCTCTTACGACGAGAGTACCACGAGAAAGGTTTATACACACGTTGATGCTTTCTTTTGCTCCCAAGGCCGTTCTAGGAAGGTGATTTCCCCTACCGACCGTCTTTTGTTCGATTCAGCGGGTAAAGTAGGGACAAGGAAGAACGACGGATAATGTGTCATTGTTTTTCAACGGTGTGCGTTTTTCACGGGCGACCGAGTCACAAAGACCACCGGTCTCTATCTCTCTTTTTCTCTCATGATACTTCTGCACCTTTCACTTTTTTTTCCCTCCTTGTTGCTTATTTTTTGGTCCTCCTCGCGGCGGTTTTCGATAAGAATCTCACGTGGAACAGACTCGTTTAACCGTCAAACGTCTTTGTCCGAACGCTTGTCAAAATATTAACACCAATATATAGTTTGGCTTTTCGGCGAAATCGTTCTCTTGTTTGTTCTTCGCATAAATATCCCGCAGAATCATCTTTTTTACCGATCAGATGAGAAACAGATATACCGAATTTCGACGCGTGCGTTTTTTGTTTTTTTTTTTTTTTTTGTTTTAATTTCACGATCTTAACATTGTTATAATATTTAATCCTATGATGGATTATAAAGAAATATGTAATTGGAACATAAAATTCTTAATAAAGGGGAAATTTTTGTTGTTTAATTATAATGACAGTTCTTCAAACGTCATTCTTCATCGCTATTTCATATTAAAATAGCTAATTCTTGAGTTAATGTATTAAATTTTATGGATTGGAATAGAATAGAATAATGCTGAATAATACAGATATTTAAATATAGAAAATTCTTTTAGATTTCAAACTAATCAATCTATTTCAGTCAATTTATTTATCATGTTTTTATTCTTTATCTTTAAATTATAAATAGATTATAAATAGATATGAAATTGTGTAAATTGATATTTTTTACAGACACTAATAAAGAATTATAATCAAATGAAATTATATATATATATATATATTACTTCCTTAATAATTTGAAATAATGTGCATTTTATTTTTATATTTTGTTACTTTAAAATTGTGTTTTTTTATCTATGTATATTTTTGCATATTGTCATAAATGTATGTATATATATTCGCAGTTTAGTAATAAATCACGTTTGTCAAAAAAAATAAACGAAATAAGATCCTCTATTAACTAAGACAGTTATTAACATTTTTGTTGCAATAACATTTTGTAGAATGTATCGCATATTACTAAATTATATTTTCAATATTTTGAATATTATTTTAAAATAATTTTCTTCAATGTTAAAATTTCTTTCTACAATGTTTTCTAAATAATTTTAATTAATTTGTAAGAATTAATTATGTTATTGTGTAATTAAGTTTTTTTAAGAATTAAAAATTATATGTGGATTTTCTATTAATATTCTATTCTAAATTGACCTTTCTAACCTCACAATGTTTAATGTATTCATAATGATAGTTCTTTTTATGTGTCATAATCGTATAACTATTTTTCATTACATTACTAAATATTAAAGAATATATTAAACGTTTATATTTCCTTGAGATGACTTGTGATTTTTTATGATAATCATTGTAAAAAACTTTTTTTTCTCTTCAAATCGAAGTACGCATGCGTACTTTTCTCGCGAAAGCGAGTGTCGTAACAATCGAGGTTATGTAACGATTAATTGTCACGCGGAGAACGATCAGTACGGGAATAAGATAACGACTGGCAAAAGCGCGCGCATTTACTTGTCATCATTGAGGTGGGCCTAATCGAGCGGATATAATGTTTAGGTTAGGCCATTGACAATAAAAGGCAGAGTTGATTGCTCTGTCGGTGTTGTAGATTCGCGAAACCGATATAGCCGACGAATTTCGTTGGAATTCTCTTGTGAGTCATTCGAGAGCCGCCCATATAGCGTCATACCATTTGACTTTTCGTTGTGTGTGATCATAATCATTTGAGAGCTCTCTCGACATTCATCTTATGTTCTTTGATGGAACATTTAAACGATCACATTTACAATGAGTGATCGCGTAGATTTATATCGAATCTCTCTGTGCAACGTGTTAACGTATGCCAAGCGATGTCACTCCGCGAAAAAATTGACTTTTCTTCGTATCGTAATCTCGCACGATTATTCTTATATATACATCAATGTCGATTATTGTTTTTGCATTAAGATGGTTTAACTCAAATATATATATTCATAACTGTATCACAATTTAGACACTGTTCATTGCCTATCTAAGGTCGTGCGAAATCTCGTGCAACACCTGGTGATTAAATCATACCATGAACTATTGTTAGTTTTGTGTTGCGAAGAAAGATGTATAACGATCTCTTGTGCAGGGAGGGAAAAAGTTACGTTCTTTAGGGACATTTCGTGAGGTGGGTCGTGATTTATTCGAAGGTTAACAAATTCGATTCGTACCGGTTCTTTTCTTTTATTTTCAGTTCCCACGTGTTTTCATCTCGTAGGTGTCAAGATATCTCTATAAAAATTCGATGTTAATCTTCTTATAATGCCATCGAAGTCTAATAAGAAATCTATATTTTTACAATTTTGTTTCTTGTTCTTATATATATACCATTATTTTATCAATGCATTACATTGGTAATATATTATTATACTATAATATATAATTTATTTGTAATTATTTTTCTAAGCTTTGTATTTATAAACTTTCAATTATAATTTTCTATATATATAACTAAAATTTTATAAAAGTTCACGTCTTTATTATTATTTATAATTATTTTTTATCTATTTATGAAAGATAACGATGGCACTAAAAATAAGATTAAGATTATCATTATCGATTCTTTTTTTTTTTAATCATTAATATTTAGTTTGTGTCGTGTGATTAAGTGACATTTTTTACCGATATGCGGATAACGTGCAAATTGATACGTCGCAAGAGAAGGTCGACTATTTACGTACGAATGCATACATGTAAACGAGTTCCGACCTCTGTTCATATTTTCATAGCGTTAACTGTATTCGTTTCGGTGATTCGCGTGATAATGCGCGTTGACATTACGACACGCGATGCAATACCGAATAGTCATTACAGTGCACTAGAAGCAACATGTTGTAACAATAAAAGAAATAAAGTTTCCTTAGATAGATGATCGATCGAGTGATTGACATTAAAAACATTACTTGCAATAAAAATTCACTCATATTTTTCATTTCTCTTGTGCGATCAAAAATAACAGTTTTCATTTTCTCATTTTACTACCCGATATAATATCTAAAGTACCTTTTATCTAAAGTAAATGTACTTTTATAAGCACAAAAATATAGCTAGGTTGTAAAATAAATTATCGACATAAATAGTGATTTAAGTTTCAGGATTCTGAAAAATAATCCTCTTATAGATCGTCCATATAATAATAAAGAAAATGGATTTATGATTTACGATATTTAAAAAAATAATGCAAATAATATTTAACGGTTGTAACAAATTGAAAATGTATAAATATAAAATTGAGAATTGAGTTTAAACTTAAATTTAAACATTTTTTAATACAAAGAAAAACTTTAAATTTAATTTTAAATCAGAGGATGATTTGAATATCAGTATATCAATTAAAATTATTAGTTATTTATGAGAAATAAAAAAGATATTAATAAATTCGTTACATATATTTCAGGCGAAATGCCGGTGCCAGTTTGGGATTGCTCTGATCTAGGCCTGTTGGACGAGTCTAGCCCTTTGGATACCACGACAGTGGTATCCGACGACATATGGAAGAAATTCGATTTTGACTTCTCGCTGGACCGATTGGACGCCGTCCATACAGATGTATATCACGAGCGCACATTCGACGATGGCGTTCTACCAGATTTGCTCTACGGCAAAATGAGCTGCCTTGCGTCACGAAAGATACGTCATCATGATTGCATGTGGGCTGGGCTGTGCATCAGTAAAGAGCATAACAGGACGTTGCCCGCGAAGAAAAACTCACAGATGCAGAAAAAGGTGCCGGCCGGTCGTAGTGTATTGATATCGCGGGCAGGCATAACTCATATAGGAAATTCTTTGGTCAATCAGCAACAGTGCCGTACAAGAAATCTGGAGAGTGACGGAGATTCAACTAGACCGGAAACACCAAGCTCGAGCTCCGACACGGAGACAGAAGACGAAGGCCCGTTCTTCAGACACGATCAGATCAATATACACGAGAAATTGTCCGAGTGCATGTCAGACGCGGTTACAAAAGCTGTTCCAGTGAGCGAGGTCACTGGCCAACTGGTCAGGTTCCATGACAGGAGGAAAGAGGAGGAGGAAAATCAGTGTCAAGTGCATAGAGAGACCAATATCAGGAACACTCTAAGCGACCATTGCTATCATCTGAATCAGCCTATCGGGAAGAACCTGGAACATCTTGGTGTACAGACACCTTCTGATTCTGGTGAGTCATGAATTTCCCTTTTCTCATTTTGCTCTCGATCATGTTACTTCTATTGATATTTCTGCTGTGTCATCGCATTCTATTCTATTTCTGATATTTAGTATGCTAAATGAATATCTAGCATATTAAATATATTTATATATATGTATATATAGCATAATACTTTTTTGTTATGATATTATGTTATGATCATTATTAATTATCAATTATTTGCACGTTTAATTAGTTTAATTCGTGATGTGACATTGAATTATAGTCGGAGACTGCTAATATATTCATCTATTTTACTACTGAAAATTCGATTTTAGATCATAAGATTTATTCTTTTTCACCAGGATTGTACAATAATATAAGGTGATTTTTTTCTTGAGTGATAGGTTTTTAAAAAAATGGAGAAAGATCTTTTATTTTCCATATATGTACAGTTTGAAGAAATTTTTAAAATTTGTCATGGTTTTCGATTTCTTCGTTTTTTTTTTATTTTTATATTTTGGTCACATTGAATAATATTGTGTTGTAGATTATAAAATTCGTCTCAGTAACCGCTTTACGTTATAATACAAAACATATTACAATTCTCAATTCAAGAATATTCATGTTCGTTCATCTTTATTTGAAAACCATGAAATATTCTAAAATGTTAAGATTTTAAAAATCTATTCAAATAGTTTATGAAAGTTTTTTCTATCTTTCTTTTCTTACAAACCTATTACTTACGAGAAACATGCTAAGATTTAATAGTGCTTCTAAAAATATTAAAGCAGATCGTTATAGACCTCCATAAATATTCATAAAATTTATATTCTTAAAAAATTTATAATCTCAATGATTGAAAAAAATAATACTATTCATTTTTTATCATTTCACTTTACATACATCATTATCATTTCACTTTCATAGGTCAATACGCGGTTTCACATATGAAATTTAAGTAGTGCAAATATACCGCTTATTCCCTTGCTCGGAGGTATAACGTTTTATCTTAGCCATCCGCCAAAGGATCAACGAGTTTATTCATCTTGTTCTTTTGTACCCTTTTAAACGGAGGCAAGGCAAGGTCGAACCTAAGAAGGATCCTCCTCTTAATCGAGTGCAATTGACGGTACAACACTCTTCTCTCGGGGAGAGTGCAGTTCGCCGAATTCGGTTACCCGCATGAGTATGCTAATCACGCGTTTGGTTATTCGTCATTCGTCGTGGCAGCGTCGTGAATGCGACACAATCGAGAAAAGAAACTCGTTTTAGACCCAAGTTCGATGGTCGTTACGCTAACGTCCTCTCGACAACCTTCTTTCTTCGTTGTTCTATTCTTCGATGGGGAAGGGAAAGAACAAAGATAAAAAAGAAAAAAAAAAGAGATAGGAGAGAAAGAAACTCGTGAGAATTTTCGATTCTGCCTATAGGCTGTTTCTTTTTCGAAAAACCTGAACACACAATATATACACAATATATCATTTCGTGTTTGTACAAATAATTTGATCCACGTTAATGTGCCACGATGAAGTACGAATTTTTCACAATTCTTTCTCTTCTTTTTTTTTATTTTCGTTTTCGTTTTCGCTTACCGTATATGTATATTGGTACGTAGAAGGATAAAGGGTTAGGCGCAAGTCTTTTGTTTCACGATGCAAGTGGAATATTTTCGCAAAGTAATCAGTGGTCGGTGTGCCGAACAGAGACGTTTTTGTTCGCAATGGTGTGATTTTTCAGAGGCAACACGCTTGTGTCAAATTTCTCGGTTTCTTCGAGGAGAGAGATTTACAATGTATGAAGCGGTCGAAGAGTCGATAAAGAGAGAGAACAGTTCAAAGGCCCTCCTTTCGCGTGTGCGCGCGATCTTGTTATCAGAATACTATAACGCGAGTTGCCACAGCTTTCGTGAATATTTTACAACGGTATTTCCTTAGATGCTTATCATCGTGCCTCGGGACGAGATATTCCGTTCGTTTTAGTTTAATAACGGCGAAGGTTATACGTTAACCTATACATTAATATACATATAGTCATTGGAAACGTAAATGTAATTTAATTGCTGTATACGCGACGTTTGTTCGCTTTCAATGACGAGGATGATTGCTATCGGGGAAGGAGGGGAGGAATATTTGATGTTTTATCTTGTTGCTTCGATGTCATCAGAAAAATCTTTTACATAGAATACGTGTTAAAGGTGGATTTTCTTTTGTAAAAATACTCACGAGGAATTTATCTCACGTTGTATCGATATTGTTGAAAAATATTTTGTACAAGATAGGTGTTAAGGTAAAAAAGGATTAAGGATTAAAATAAGAAATAAACTTTAAATTTAAAATTTTCGTACATATTGAATTTAGATATATAATATTTGATATATTGAAATATTAACGAGACAGATCTATTATAACGTATTAAAATAATTAGATGATATACTTATTATAGTTCATTATCTGATATAAATATATATATATATATCTAATACTTTTACGTAATCATCTTAAATAACATGATTACGCAGCTGCTGATTAAATATCTAAATATTAACTATGTACATATAATAATTTTACGTATTGTACATTTCATTAATTTCACATACGACTCTTTAGAATTTTAAAAATTCCCTGCCTTATCTTTTATCACTTAAAATATTATGTCAATTTTACACAAAGTATACATATACGAATATTCAGTATTAGCATTAAAAATAAACGTTGTATACATATTTATATCAATAAGTATTTAATATTTGTTCCAAGCTGCAATCATTGTTCGTTTCGATAATTTCATGCATATTTAAATATGCGAAAGCGCTTGTCTTGTATCGCATAGAACGTTAAAATATCGTCAAAAAAATATTAAAAGAACAAACGTGCGATTACACATAATAAATCTGTATTATATACTAACATTATAGCGAGGTTGTAAATTCAATTAATAATCAGAATAAGTCATTTTTTTATTGTATGGATATTTAAATAGAACATTAATTGAATCTAGTGTTAAAATAGTGAAACAAATCGATATTTTTAGCTAATTTCTTTATTTATTCTTTTACAGACAAAAATTTTTTAATTTCATATATATGGTGCAAAAAAGGAAGGGAAAAAGTGAATAAGTTCTTAGTAAACGTACAATTGTATAAAGTAGTTATATAATGGAAGTTTTGAAGGAAGAGGAAGATTTACGAAAAAAAATCATTGTTTTTGTTTTCAAAGAAGAACAATCTAGTAATACTATCTAGTTCGCCCATAATTATTGGGCAGTATAAAGAAGTTGTTTACTATAGATACTCGATGATTTAATTTACGACCTCATTATATTTTGGCTTATATTGTATACAAATACATGGATTATTTGAAAAGTTCTTGAAGTAGAAATAAATATTATTTCTATTTTTGTTTTTCAATATTATCTTTAAATCTCAATACACTTCGTTATTCCATGTTATGAAATCATTCTAAAGCCGTTAAAATCTGCAAAATATCCATCAATGGCTTCTTTTCTTAGCTGAGGAATTTCATAATTAAATATCAATTATTACGAAGAAATGATTTTTTTTTATAAATATAAATTTTTAAAAAATAAAAATAATTTGATGAATTATACAATTATATATTTTATTATATTATATGACAAATGTATATTTCTATTAAATTATAAACTTCCAGCACTTTTACTATAATTTATATTTTCTTCTCAAAACTTTTTTAATGATCCATGGTATGACATAAAATATATGTCTTTTGAAACGCTTACGATGCTGACACTGCGCATCCAGATTCGCGCAGAAAGATGTGCGCGCGCAGAAAATGGAGACGCGTCCTGCGAATTCCTCGAGTGGTCATTTGGGTTGTTCGATCTAGCACCTCGTGATTAGATTTCCAGTGCTCACTTTTCAAGACTCGTCACGTACAGCTTCGTGAAGACATCGTTCTGTGCAATGTTCGATCTAACTATAGTGATTGTGAAGAGAAAGCAAGAAAGTTCTAAAGAGAAAAAGGGATGAACGTATACATGCGATTTGGCGCGACTCACATTCGCTCAGGCCACGTAATGTCGTCTCGTCTAAGATAGGTAGGGAGATAGTGCCGTTTACCATCTGAAAATATGTTGCACCACATGTCGACATCTTAACATTGTTTTATAGGTACTGAGAATGCACGCACACGATGCTGTACGATGATATTCGAACATGGCCGTTGCGCGCGTGTAACGTGGCTGGTATGATAGGAGAGCATGACGAGGAAAGAGTCGCCTAACGACCGCGCAGCTTTGCCCGCACATAGTTGCATGCCGCCTGTATTCGTGTGCACGTGTGCAGCGACACTTAATGCGCGCGCACGTGACCTGACACTTAGTCGGCGCGCACAGTCTTTTCTTCCGATACACGTCAAATTGAATCCCGGCATTGCACATACTAGGCTGTACATAGTATGTATATTGGTGTTTTCTATTTTTCTACGTCATGCTTACGATGCATTCGATACAATGTGACATTTCGAGCACGCTTTTAGCGAGTTGTCTTAATCTTCGATGTCGATATTTCACGATATTGGTTTTGATGAATTAGAGGTTATGTTTAACGAAGTGAAGAAATATATTATATGTTTTTTTTACTTGGTTCCTACAAAAAATAGCTAGAAATATAGGTAGAAAAAGCTTTTTATAATGTACTGAACAGAAGAAATAAATTTTGAATAGAATATATTCCGATTTATTTGGGATTTATATTAAAATATATGTTAATCGAATAACGGATTGAATAAATATAATCGATAAATTGTTTTGATCGATCACGAAAAGCTTTCAATCATTCAATTGGAATCGAAATGATTCGCGTCGCGATACGTTAACGATCACGGATGTGATTCGACGGTATCGATCGAACTGGGAGACCGGGATAATTGACTGTAACGTTTGATCGACGCGATTGAATTTTCTGAGTGGGTGAAGAGAACGGGAGAGGAGAATGCGCAGACGGCGAAACGGTGAGAGAATTCTTGAGCGTGTACGAACGTCGACCTCTTATAAAAGCTATACGCCGTTTCCTGATCGGGACCGTTTAATGGATCAAGAAGACAGCACCGTGCGACCGGACACACCGTAGATTCGGCCTTCGTGTAGTCGTGTCACCGTTCGTAATTGGTAATTGCCAGGGCCACGACTTGCAAATGGCTACTTTTGACCGCGGCCAGACAGGTCAGTGAAACGACGAGAAACCGGTGCACGACCATGAACAAATGATGTGACCTCGTTAAATGTATTAATGATTACTTAATATTGCTTTCGGAAGATCTTAACAATCATTTTTGTTTGATTTGCAGAATAAAAGAAAAAAGAAAAAAAAGAAGTCTTTGATGTGATGATGAATCAGAATAAAAGTGAAATTAATGAATGAAAAATTCTAATATATCAATTAAAATATTTATTTTGGAAGGAGGATTCAGAAAATATATATGTACATATAATCAGCTTTCACTTTTATATAATTTCTGATTATGAGATCTGGACAATTTGGACAAGAAAGTATCCGTTTTTGATATCTGGGACCTCTGTTGCCCCTTATATAATCTGATTTATTCAAGAGTTCATGGGATTATTTTTTCACCCTTAAAATCAGTATGAGGCAACCGATAATCTATTTTTTCTTCTTTCTTTCAGATTGCTCTTAATAGTTGAGATAATACGAAGGCTTATCATTTATTCTAGTAGTTTCCAATTCCCTCATTTATCCAAAGAAACGTTTCTATTTGAAAAGAATAGAATAGGCGGTATTACGGAAGATTTCATTTGACCGCGCATACTTTAAATTGAGCAATTCTTGAAAGAGAGACAAGGTAAAAGTCAGGGTTGCTATATACCGAAGAGGCATGACGAGAAACAACGCATGCGCATCTTTTTCATACGAGCAATGCGTCGCGGACTAGGGGGCTTGCGCCACGCTGCGTGACGTCTGCGGTATCTAACCGGTCATTTACTGCCAGCTAGCTTTTACTATCCAGCCTTACCCTTCTAACAACGTTTATAACCTCTCAATCGATTACACCTTTTATCTCCTGTCGTATTGAACGATAAAAACGATAAATATATCAATAAAAAAAAGTAGAAATTAATAGGAAAATTCAAACGAACAAGATCGATAGCGAGAAAACGAGACGTTCGAATCTTATCGCGTCGCATTTTATAATGATGCATTCGTGGATGCGCGGCTCGTATTTGCAGGTGGATATCCGATGGAGCAGGATCATTCGAGCATGCGCAGTTAATCGCGCGGGAACTCGAAGGTCACGCGGTACCAAGTGA
>NW_006263329.1:774328-776394 GCF_000469605.1 Apis dorsata | reverse complement strand
GATAGCCGGCCGGCCGGTCGACTCGCTGCTTGCGGTCAAGCGTGGGACCCCGCCGCGGCGGTTTAAATGGTCGCCGGAATGCGGTTAAGCCTTTTTGCCATTCGCGCCGCAGTCGCGCGGCGAGGGATAACTCCAGTGGCGTGTTACGCGGTTGTAGTGCCCCTTTGGCATTTCTACTTTTCAGTTCAATTGCTTTTTCGTGTACTCGAGTACGTGCAATTAGTATGTGTTAATAATCTTTATGACATGATAACCGTGCTAATAGTATACCGTATCAAAAAAATACAAACGCAAAAGTTTTAGCTATAATAGTTTTTTTTTTTTTTTAGATAATTGTAATAAAGATAGGTTTAATTTTTTGTAAAGTTATTTAAGTTAGATTATAATTTATAAAATCTTGATATTAGTTGAGTACAAAAGAATCTTATTGATAAGCGGTCGATTTCTAGTTAAGCAAAGCAAATTATCAAATTGTCAATATATTTGTAAACGTTAATTTCATTTGAACGCGAAGATTTAATTTTATTGTTACCAAGAAATCGCGACAACCGCGAGCTCACGCGTTCTTCCGCATGCCTCGTTGTTAGCGTGTATTTCGCGTCATAAAGTATCGCGTTAGAAATATCAATATTTGCATAATGCATACACAAAGAATAGTTAAAGTTTTCGCTGCAATTTCTTCGTTAAATTAACGATTTTCACGCACGCGCGTCAATGTGACAACGATAATGAACTTATTTTTTTCCTCGTACACGTTTGATCGAACAATGTTATGAACAATGTTATCGCAAGTGTATGCGCGTTACGTGCGGCGCCAATTACAGCTGTTTAGCGCCATTAATTATGTAAGTGCCGATAAGTACCGCGTAAACTCCGACTGCATAAAAAACCGGATAAGAAGGGGGAAATTCTCGTTACGGAAAGATTGATCATAGAATTCCTCGAAATTACCTTATAGATCCTGATAGAATCAGATCCAAATGATTAATCATCCAGTAAATTAATTTTCTTGAGACATTATTCACAATCTCTATTCGATTCTTGGAAGCTATTTTGTTGCTACGAATCGTATTTTTTACCAGAATTATTGATTGATTGATTTATCAGGTCTATTAAAAATCATCTCTATAATATTACATTGAACGAAGGTCGTTTGACTAAGTCCTAAATCTTTTTATACGCTGTTGTAAACGATGGAAAATACATAAAATACACGATTGTAATCTTTTTTTTTCCATTCATCTACGATCGGCTCGATTTTATAATTGACCCCCTACGGTCAGAAGTTTCTCCAAGATGTCGTAAAATTTGCATACTATTTGAAATAGGTAAAATTTCAAATTTGTCGCAATCTGAATAAAAGAAAAAATCTCGATATTCCTTTGATTCTCTCTCTTTTTTTTTTTTATTTCGAAAGATACGTATCTAATTTCATCGACCAAGATTTCAAATTTATCGTAACCTGAATAAAAAAAGAAGAGCTTACAGAAGAACCTCGATACTTCTTTGATCAAGATTCTCTTTTCTTTTTTATTTCGTATCTGTCACCGATACGACTTTCTCTTCTCGTAAAAAGGGTTACCATGTATCCTATCCGAATCCTCTCGAGTTTCTTCATGTAACGAGGTATCAAGGCATATTGGTACGATCCTGTGATCCTCGAGACACATTCAACGAAGATCCCGGTTCCCCTTACGTCTAGATTTTCCTTTCTCTCTCTCTCTTTTCGTGGTATTCGCACGCAATCCCTCTCTTTTCTTTTTGCATCGGCAGTGACGAATCTGATATGAACTTCGTTCCGTTTCTCATGCAAATTCCCCGGTTAAAGATTCTTGGAAAATTGTGTGTGCCGCGATGGAACGCGAGCGGAGATCGGCTCTATCTAATGCCTCATAAAAATGTACGGTTTGTCGTCGGTTATCGCAGGCCTCTTCGATGGGGCTCGCTCGATTCTGGAATTCAGTGGGTGCAGCGTGCGTGCAATGAAGGATGGACGACGCGTATACGCTCGTCCAAGTTTTCGATTTCAGCGAATCGGCGAAAGCAGCGAAGCGGTTCGAAGAAAG
>NW_006263329.1:769372-774191 GCF_000469605.1 Apis dorsata | reverse complement strand
CGCTCTGATTCGATTCGAGCCAGTTACGGAGTAACTCGTCGGATCTTTCATCAGAAGGAAAGTGCTTGGTCATGCCCATTACACAAACGTTAATCTATATGTATTTATCTTAGCGCTGTTGCACCGATTTTTAGCTACGTAACGAAAATAGAAAAGAAACGCGACCAATATGGCCATGAATCCCTGTTATTAAAATAAAATATGACTCCGACCGAGATATACTTTATGTTCTGATAGTACTGAAATGCGGTTTCATCGTGAAACGCGTAACGGTCCTTGCGGTTTTTGTAAAACAATTCAGTTTCGCTTTGTGTTAGCTTTGTATGCAGGTGAATTTGGCATACTCTTGAAAACGTTTTTTCTTTCTATTTTCTTATTATATTCGATTTGATTTAGCAATATTCTCTCTCCTTTTCTCTCTTTTTCGATGTCCTATGTATAATCACGACTTTCCCTCGAGAAATTAAGTGGGCGCCTATTTTTGCACAGGAACTCTTTACGCTCTGTTCTACGTATAAGTGCATCTCCGGCGTGTGACGTAATTCATTCATTCACTCATTCATTCATTCATTCGTTCATTAAGTTCGGGCCGCGTGGGAGAGGCCGGTGCTCTGATAAGTATCGTAGCAAATGCATTAGGTCACTCTTAGGATTTTTACTTTTATCGCTAATTTCTATTGTTTCAAGATTTTTTTAAAAAAGAAAAGTCGATTTCTAGCAGTTTAAAATAAAAATTTTAAATTTATTCGCTTTTATATTTTTAATTCGTGAAAAGATTCGATTGGATTTATTTTTGAAATTTATCGATTAGAAGATTATAAGTGTTTAAAATAAAGCTTAAAGTATTTTCGTGCTTTAAATTTAATTTGTTTAACGAGATTTGATTGGATTAAAGTTGCAAACAATATGATTTATTATTGATTAAAATACGCATGCTTTAAATTTAAAATATATATTTATATTTAAAATTATTTATATTTAAAATTATCGAGGTTTACTTTTATTTATTTAATTAAGTAAAGAGAATTTTCTCTTTTACACTTATATAAAAAGATTTAATTATCTATATTATCATATAATATGATATATTATATAATATATATTATATATATTATATAATATACCTATATACCATCAAATCAAATTATTATTTATAATTTCTAATGTGAAATAAGGAAATATATTAATATCATCGATCATTTTTCTTCTATATCAAATGTCTGGTCGACGAACCAGGATGCCTTGGACCTCCCCTGTAACAAGAATTAGGAGGTCGGTCGCCGAAATGTCAGACAAGTAAAACCTGATTCGGGAATGCCGGTCGGCATCAGCGGCGATCACAGAGATCCTTTTTTTCTTTTTGCCATTTTTTCTTTCCTCCCCTTCTTCATAACATATATCCTATAATATAACCTCTATATCGGAATTCTCTCTTTGAATAAATTGCAAATTTCAAATTCCATCAGGCTCTCCTTGATATTATATACACGTGTCCCGATAAAAGAGCGACCGATTTCTCCACAAAGTTCTCAGATAAGAGATGTAAAATGACCTAACCAGTCGGTCGATATCGCTTGCGAACCGGAAAAAAAAAAAGCGCAAAGAGAGAAAGAATCGGGAGTAAATATCTCGTTGTCCAATTAAAAATTCGAAATTGGCCGGAACGTGACGTGGGAAAGAGAGAAAGACAATATATCGCCGGTTCACAACGCTCTCTTTCACGTTTCTCCCGCGCACCCCGACATCGCGGCACTCCTTCCTCTCTCCACTCGATCGGTGCGGCAGCTCACCGACGGTTCTCTCCTTTCTTATTGCATTTCTCGTACTCCTGAGGCGGCATGCCAGCCTGCTCTCTCGAGTCGATCGAACGAGAAAAAGAAAAGGAGGGAGAAAGAAAGAGAGAGAGAGTGAGAGAGAGAGAGGCCCTTGAAGAGAGACAGTGATCCAGAAAAAGAAAGAGATATATCGGACAGAGAAAGAGGTAACGAAGAAAAAGAAGAAGGGGGAGAAGTGAACGGAAAGGAACGGTGGAAGGAAAGAGACGGACGTAAAGGACAGGAGTAACTGGCATTTTCTGTGAGTCAATCGACCAAGGAAAAAGGAGAGACGGTGGAGATGAGGTGATACCTCTTTTCCGCATCTTCCCCTTTTCTCTCGCGTGTATATAAGGATAGAAAAGCGCCATCGGTGATACGTCAATAATAACGAAGATCGTCTCTCGTATAATACATATATATATATATACATATATATATATATATAGTAACTGTGCGAACATCGATGTGCATCCCGTTCCGTGGGCGGATCTCGTCGAGTGGGCAGGGCTTTAATGGTGTCTGGTCACCGGGTCGTTTCCTGGCTACTATCCTCCAGATACGTCTGCCGTATTTCGTATCTCGCGTAGGTTGTTATCCAAGGTAGTATCTCGCGGTATACTTCCCAAGTGCATCCGTATATTGAACGCGACACGTGGGGTGCATATATATATAATATATATATGCGTACATACACACACACACGAACATAGAAGCCGGTGAGACCTCGTAATTGGACTTGGCCGTCGGGGTAGTAACGCGTGTTATGGTTTGTGATTTTTCTGAACAAGGCACGTACATTCTCTCCTGCTACTTCGTTAATCCTTTTTGGCCGGTTTACTCTTGCTACAATTCGAACGGAATAGAAAAATCAAGATCGCCAAGATCATCCTTCTTCCCTTAACCGATTACCGAGGTGAAACGGGAGGTGTGGTATGGTGACTGGCCGTGGCTGGTCGTTAACGTTACGACCTTAAATCAAAGGGGTTGTCCAAGTTGGTATTTAAAGTAAAGAGTCGGTCGGAAGAATTTAACGAGGCAATTAGAAAATTCGTCGAGTACCCGGGAGAAAATCCATGGATCGTTCGGCTTCTTGCACGCAACGCGCCGATTTCTGTGTCCCCCGCGAACCGTTTCTCGTGGAAAGAACGATGCCCATCGTTGTTAGTTTTCTATGTGTGTGTGTGTATTTCGTGACTTTCGAGCCGGTACCAGGAGAGAAAGAGAGAGAAGAAGACAAAGAGCATTTTACAGGTCGCGAGCGCGCTCACTTTCGTAACTGGATTGGATGAGTCGTCGGCTGGTAGTACCGTGGAGGCATCAGCCGCGAGCGCGAGCCCTGGAGCCTTGGGCACGACGAGATTTATGGCTTCGGCTCATATACGGATATGTGTGTACATCGAGTGACCAGGAAGAGAAACGTGCCGTCACGTTCGCATATGTGGCTCCGCTTAAAGGGATTGTCATCTCGGGATACTTTGAACCGTGGGACTCGTTCGGGCCTAGAGTTCCACGAAAAGTAATTTCATGTCGCGGCTCTCGCTTTTTACTCCACGATATAATTGGAATTCAGTCTGGCTGAGATGTTGGAGGCCAATCGAAAACATGGACCCAACCTTCTTTACAGAGAGAGAAGGATACACAGATCGCACACAAGAGATCCTTCAAGATTACGTACAAAATATACGTAAAAAATATATATATGTATATATAACTCTTGGATAACCGGATGTTTGCTCACTTTTGACCTATATGTTAAACGAAGAAGTAATCTAAAGTTGAATTATTCTAGATAGTTCTAGATTCTATTTTATCATTTTTGATCCACGGTCAGAATGGAATGGAATTAACGTTTTACATATTTAAAAGACTATGTTTTTTAAATGGAACTTGTGTTACGTAATCCAGAAAAACAAAAAAAAAAATTGATGATCCATGAATGACGAATTAGCACGACATTCGGGTTGAAGAGTTGGTCACGGGTCAATTCGCGATGCGAAGCACGCGCGTACATTTCTAGCTGAGCTTTGCATATATATACTCCTCATATCTGACGCTTATCTCCTGTGGAGAGAAGTAACGGGTCATCAGACGGTCGGAGACCTACATATCGTATATAGCCGGATACGCGAAACTCGAGCGCGCGTAGGGGGTATTCCTGGCATTTTCCTCTGCAATCTTTTCCCCTACGAGCTTTTGCGTCAATGAGGCAGCCCGGCGAGTCGATATCTCGCGCCGGCTGAATCATGGAACGTGTAACAGCCTTCGATGGTACAGCATTAAACTCTCTCCTCTAACCGTACCACCGATGGCGTGCTGTCTACTTACTTTCCCCTTGGACTATAGCGTGTAATGGAATTTTCACGCCCTTCCCGCGGCGAATGGCCAGATTAGCATTCGCGTTTTATATCTCGAAAGCGTACGTACAATGCTCTCCTCCGCATTCTGTTCCGATTTTTTTTCTTAATGCGCCTCTTGGGCGATCGTGATTGTTCGCGTAACGGAACCACCTAACGCCAGGCTAAATTCCATAATTTCTATGTAGACCTCTTTCTGAAGTAGTCCAGTTCCCGATCACTTCCCCACAGACACTTGTCTAATTTATCTCCGAACGAGATCAAAGAAATTTCTACACGGTACGTTCACTTCCAAAGCGAGCCGAGGCCGTGTTGCACAGCCACGGTAACCGGTGTTCCGTACATTGTATTTTCTCTCGCCTGGAAATATCTCCTCTCACCGCCCTCTGGAAATATTCGGCTGGCCAGACGAGTGCCGCGCCCTGTGCGAGGCGCACAAATCAAAACGTGTAATCAGCCAAAAGGGATTTGTCCGGGAAAAAATGGCGCTGGACCCTCCATCCGGATACAGTACCATCACTCGGCTCGTATGAGAGAGAGGAAGAGAGAGATAGAGAGAGAAGAGAAGGAACGGAAGATGAAAAGAGAGCAGGAGAGAGAAGACAATATATCCATAGTGCCTAGAGGAGAAAGAAGAGAAAGGAAATT
>NW_006263329.1:766532-768890 GCF_000469605.1 Apis dorsata | reverse complement strand
ATCCCCACCCCGGGTTTTTCGAAGCTCGTCCGCAGGCGAGGCGACCGTTCGATATCACGAAAACTCGCTCCCCTCTTTTCGTGTCTCTCCTCTCTCTCTCTTTCTTTCTCTCTCGTCTCGCGGTCGCCTATCCCAACGAGAGAGGAGAGCAAGCCCGATCGATTCGCGTCGACGTACTCTACTATGGCCTGCTTACACGGAGAGCACTGACCCCCAAGGTCGCTCTTACGCGGTTGCACGTGCTGCCGCGAATTGACGTTGCCACCCTCCCTCTTTCCTTCTCCTCCTCCCCCTCCCTATTCCTCCCCCCCAACGCGGTCGACTCGATTCGCGCCGCGTATATACCGCCGCCACTTTTCCCCCACCCTTCGTTTTCGCAAAGTAACCGCTTCGAACTTTCTCCTCCCCTCGGGCCGCGCGCGTCTAGGGATCCCTAGCGTCGGGCCGCCGACCTCTTCCGCAGCCTCCGCGCGCGTTCTCTCTTTCACGGATGGACAATGTCACATGCGTATAGTACGCGCGCTACGTATGTAGCGTACGTGTTGTTTTCTCAGTTCTTGTACTATTCTCTTTTTCGCCCGATTCACGCCTGTTCCTAATTTGTACCACGGTTTCAGCTAATTTTGGACGTGTTTCGCTCGCCAAGTGGGATAGGTTGGGAGCGGATAGAAGAGATGTTTCGTATGACGTTCGTGCCAGCTATGTGTGTATGCGAGGTAGGTGGTTAAACGACGAGGTGGGTGTATTATGGGGGATTTAGAGAATCGAGAAGATTAATAATTTTTTTTTAGTGAGATGGAGTTGATTATTTGGTGTAGGGATATCCGATTTACATTATTCAAACTTGTTTCAAATATGATATTTCATTTAATATTTATGAGTATGTTTTAAATAGATGTTGTTGAGAAATAAAAATTACCTAATTACCATTTCGTAATAAGTTTGTCCTTCGATAGATTAACTTGTTATCACCTAACTAACCAAATATATTTTTAGTACACGTAACCTTGCATTTTAATGTATTGTCTTATTTATAAAAAGATTATACAAAAAAATATTAAAAATTGTTGCGTAATTTTTTTTTTCTTTTTGATAGTTTTTTAAGAATTTTTATACTAAAGAGTTAAGTAAGTTTGCTTCCTTCTATTGTAATATGTATAAATAAGGGATTTATTGCATGCCATTGTGTGTGCACGAATATCATATAGCTCGGTATATTTAATTTATATAGAAACTGTAATGAATGTATTATAATATTCTAAGTGAATAACTAGCGTAATAAGGATGAAGAAATTCATTAATTTCCAAAAAATTTTATTCAAAATTTTCATTTTACTTTTATAATTACTAACAATATATTTAATTTAGAAAAATAAAAATATTTTATTATAAATTTATCACGTTAATTACTCATCGAACGAAAAAGCCACCGGTTCGACAACAAAAACGTAACCTTGCATGCCGAATGTAAATATACCGAGTGGTCATTTATTCTTTACTCTACATATTAGAAATATTGCAAATATTATAAGACCGTGAATTTAATTCAATTACATATCGATTTTTGTTTTTGTTATCGCGGTGATTTTTTTTCGGATATGTATATCAATGAACCGTATTTAATTAATTATTCAATGACTGGTAGGTTATGCGACGTTAGTGGGACGAAATACGAGACATTTCCTTCCTTTAAAAGAAAAATCACATCGCATGAAATCATTATCACTAACTTCCGGGCGAATTTTGTATGTTCGACACATTGCTTGAAAAAAACTATGTTACGATATACATCGAAATGGATTTACATTGTATTGCATATGAATAGTCGAATACTCATGTCATTACTATAATCCAATTGCAATATAATGACTCGTAACATCCGTTTTTTCAACGTTTGTGTGCCTTTTACAACAGCAAAGACATAGCACGATATTCATATATGAATAAATTTAAAAATCTAATGGATTTCATTCCTTGACATTTTATAACTTTCAAGTTACAATTTAAATACGTTAATCGTACATTTTATTTTGCATTTTATATATTCGATTTGAAGTAAAATTGTTGAAATTGAATTGAAATTATTCATCATTTTAATTATTTGCAATTTCTCATTTATCGATTCATTAAACTTTATATAATCGTAATTTTTTTTTCTTTTTTTAGTAAAATCGCACACGAAACTTCTGATTATTCATTTCTTTACTTAATTAACTCATGAAATTCAAATCTCGAAGAAATCGTGCAACTTACGAATTCATGGAATCGCCAGTCATCTATGGCTTCCGTGGCGCCACTGGTGATTCTACTTCGATCATAGATGGCTCCATAGTAGCCAAAAATGTTAGAATCAAGAAA
>NW_006263329.1:761450-766329 GCF_000469605.1 Apis dorsata | reverse complement strand
AAAAAAAAAAAAAAAAAAAGGTTAAAATTAAAAAAGAAATACGGAAGAGTGGAAAAGCGGTATGTGAATCGAAGTGAAGCGAAAATAGGTGGCACGTGCGTCGACGACGTTTAAAGCTATTCGAAGGGAAAATAGACGAAATCAAAGGGGAAGTAGTTCTCTCGAGTCCGCGACCCTCGATGTTCCTTCTATAGTTAGTTTAGATGGCTCCTATAGTTATTTTTAGAAATTTTCGCGCCTTTTCGCAGTCGACGACCTGGCGGATCGCCAGTTTCGGGAAGATTCGTGTGTCTGGCCTAGCCGCCGCGACGATACACGTGCAAGCGGCATGTATGGTCATGACGGAGGCGGTGGATTGCTTCGTTCGTTGCCTTGCACACAGGGATACAAGTGCCACATGTATACGACCTCTCTCGTTTGGCTTCTTCCTCGTTCCTCGAGAGACTCTTTCCGCTTGGCCCCGTTTGAAGCTTTAAATGGAAACGATTTCGAATCATCGAGCGTTATAATTGATATATTTTAAGTAGGGTGATTTTCATTCTAAGGATTGATGTCTTGTCTTGATTGATAATTACAATATCTTACAATATCTTATTAATCGTTTCGAAAAGCATAAGGAAATTTTTTAATATTTTCTTCACGCGGTTCTTGTTAGGATTCAAATAACTTCAATCTGATCCGTGTAAAGCACGGTGTAGGAGCTTTTATGATTTCATTTCAAAGAATGATAGAATATTTAGAATATTTCGATATATATTGATAGATAAATGTTGGATAGGATATTTTAACTAATACTTGTAACGCTTGTTCTCGATTCTTGATTAAATTGATATATATACATATATATTTGTTTTTTAGATTAATCGGTCATTTGATAATCGTATTTTATCGAAATAAATATCGGTGCATGATCGAAGTAGGATAGACAGATTTTTTTTCTCGGTTTGTACCAGGCTTAATTAAAAGTTCACGCTGCGATTGCAGCGGCCAGGTAAAGTGAAACCGGAAGACGTGTCTGGATGTTTTGCACACCGAGCGTGACGTGTTTCAAGATAGGGATAAGTTAGGAATTTTTGTAATTTAAATCTCCAACGGATTCTATTTTATATAAGGAGACAATAATTCTAATGGACAATGATTCTGATGGAAAAATCGGTTATATTCAATTAAAAAATTCTTGTAATACGTATATTATAAAATAATATTATGAAAGAAATCGAAGTGTTCATAACAAAAATAATCATTTCTAATTTTCATAGATATAATAAAAGATTTAAATTCTTCTTACGATATTACATAATTTACTTTTCTAATCTTATATATAATTATATTACAGAAGAATTGTTATCTATATAATTATATACATCTTTATTAATTATAAAAATAAGGAATAAGATAAATAGATTGTTTCGTAATCTCGACCCTAATAAATCTATCAAATGGAATTGAAATTCGATAAACAAAATAAGTAAACTATAAAATAAAATAAAATTAGAAAAATTTAACATAATTAATTCGATCTTATAGATAAACATTATTTTAGATTTTTTTTTCTTTCTTCCTCTTTTAAATTTTAAATTTCAGGTTAAGTTCATTGCATAAAGAATCTCGTAATGTTATATACTTCGTTTCTTTATTTCTCTTTGTATTATGCGAATAAAATTACCGGAATTGAAAGACAACTTCTATACGTATAAATCGAGTATATTAATGCATGAAAATGCAGCGATCATAAAGCTGAGCGGTTCCACTTTACGTGAAAGAAAGATACCTCACTATCCACTTCGCGTTTCGAATCGGCGATGTACATATCTTTATTAACTCTTTGACTCTCTATAACGCATTTTGACAAATACAGACACGATCGAACTGTAAAATATTATTTTAAACATTTATGTCACATTATGTGTCATTAGTTACGCATTATTACCTAAAATTTATTGATTATGAAAGTATGTATATCCTTTCTACATCCAACATTTACAGTAAGTTGAGAATTCTTGGAATATTTTTCATATTACCAATTAAAAAAATCTGAAAATGCAATATAGGCCAAATATCCATTAAAAATAGATAGAATTCAGACACACAAGTTACAAAATAGGATATTTTATTAAATTATAATTTATCAAATATTTTGTTTATTCGAAATAATTACAATATTTCCTTCATTTAAAATCTAAACAGAATATATTTCATTCGTTTTTTTTTTTAAATGTAATTTATAATTTATGAGTAATTCCATAATTCATCAAAGAGAAAGATCCGCGAACTCTTCGGCCAAATTATATTCATAAAATGTCGCGAGACACGCTTAACCGTGGGCAATGTCGAGCCGAATTCAATTATATTTATGATCGCCGCCCGATTAATGGTTCGTTTTATGAACGGAGCTGTTGCGGAACGAAATTCATCCGTAAATCGAGCGAACGTAATCGAACCGCTACACAGGAGGAGAGAAAAAGAGAGGAAAAAAGAGAGAGAGGGAAGTACAGTAAGAGAAAGGCTTCCTTGTCGTGAAACGCGCTCGCCGACATTGAGCGATTGTATCCCGAACGTTGTCCTTGAGGAAAGAGTTACGATCCGTATCCGTGGCAGACAGGAATCTGGACCAACCGGATTTCCACTGATTGTACCAGACGCCATGGATGACACAGTTTGTAGAAACGCCCACGGTGTCGTATGTCCCTTCGAACGCCTCCGCGCAAGCCACGTGCTTCTGAAAGGGTATCATCGTAACCATCGATCGATCTTTCTTTTTGTTCCTCTTGATCGAGGGATTTCTCAAATCATCGGATAGAGTTAGTAATGCCTAGGTTAAGGGATATAATTCGGGATATTTTCTTCTGAATGATCGATGGAGGACCTTAAGGATCGATATCGATATGATTTCGAATCTTGAAACTTTCGGAAGATTTATATATACATATGTAAGAAAATTTTCGTTATTATATTTTTTTTATATCAAATCCTATAATTATTTATTAATAGTGGTCAAAATTTATTTAACGCAAATCCTGTACGAAGTATGCAATGATATAGTCTCTTTGTTCTGGTTCGTAGCCAAGGGAATCTTTGGAGATAAAGCGATATTGATAGCATCCGGTTAGAGTTCAGGGTTGATACGTTAGTTAAGCTCACTCTCACGTTTTTACGCCGCTCTGTGTATACCTGTGGCTCTACGGAGAACCGTGACACGATCTCTTTCCGTTGTCCGTGGCCGGCCTTCACCCTGAATATAGAATTGCCTTAAGACAGTGCCGAGCCTTGTTTCGTCCCGACTAATTAGCGACGTTTCACGGCTGTCCGCAAATGCTAGTAGTTTCTCTAGAAGAGAAAAAAGAAAATAGTTGGAACCACTAGCGTATCTCGAAGCATCTTCGAGGCTCGTGCGGGTGGCAGTGTCCTTCGAGAGAGTGCACTCTGTGATCGCATCCAAGTTTCGTTCGAGCCAAAGAGTCGTATAATTAATTGTCCCCTTTTGTGCACTAGACTCTTAAATAATCGATTTAAGCGATGCTGGGTAATTTTTTTAACTTCTCGTAAAAACTTGTATTAGAGAATATGTTAATTGCTGTAACGAGAAACGGTTTCGTGTATTTTTTTTTTAATAAGTAACGTTGAAATTTTTTAATCTATCGTATAATGCTATACGATAGATTAAAAAAAAATAGATCTTTATGGAATTTATATATTTTATTTTTGTCCCATTTTTTGGAAAATAAAATGTATATAATATATACATAGATAAAATTTTCTAAAACTATAATCGACGAGAAAAACAAATGAGCTGAAAATTAATTATTGTTATATAAATCCAATTATACGATTAAAAAAAATAAGAATTCTTTGAAATTATCATTGAACTCATAAATATTTTACTCTAAAACGATTACATACACAATCTCGATCTCACCATCACAATCCCCTCCTATATATCGTATCGTATAATTCAAACGATTATAAAAAAAAAATTTTTTTCCTTCCTTCAACTGTTACAGAAGAGGAAGAGATCGACGTGGTGACCTTCGAGAAACCATGCAGACCGGCAGCATTACCAACGTACCCGAGCCTGGCCGACCAACAGCACTTCCAATTAACGGTGAACACAGCGTTCAAAGAGAAAGCTCCTGGAACCAGACCACGTGGTCGACCTCCCTCGAATCCAGCTCGGAAAAGGACCGCTCAATCGGAGCCGAAGCCGGCGAAACGAGCCCGCCACAGGACATACCAGAGGAGAACCAAGGTAGGGCGATGCATATCGTCACCCAAGAGCGTGTCGAGAAGTTCCTCTGACGACGAGCTGGACACCGAGAAGAGGAGTCTGCACAATAACATGGAACGCCAGAGGCGGATAGAGCTGCGAAACGCGTTCGAGGATCTGCGTATCCTCGTGCCAGCTGTCGAGAAGAAGGAGAAGGCGCCGAAAGTCGCGATCTTGAGACAAGCGGCTGTGTACTGTGATACGTTGAACGAGATGAACCAGATCTCGATGGCCCAGGTGGCGGATCTGAGGCGGCGACAAGAGAGGCTTCGAACGAGGCTCAGTGTTCTAAGGAGGAGTCTCGCCATGACGCGCTGAGGGAGAGACTCGGGAGAATCGTGTCAGATTCAGCCCACGAACACGCGAAGAACACAAGCACTTGCTCGAAACGTACGAGTCGAATTTGTTGTTACTCCCTCGGAGAGAAGAGAAGAGATGGATGGATGGACGGACGAGCGACAAATCTCTACTCGACGTTTCGAGACCATAGAGACGATTTTTTTCAAACACGCCTGCATGCGAACGAGGAAGACTGCCTGACCTGTATAATTTGACTCTGACACTTATATCTGCCTTCGGTCGCACAGCATGGGGGAAAGAAACGCTTCGAATTAG
>NW_006263329.1:756976-761364 GCF_000469605.1 Apis dorsata | reverse complement strand
GATGGCGCGCTCAGCGGCGCCAGATGGCGCCGTTGAGTAGAAGCGTCGGGCATTTTGGTCCTGATTAACGAGAAGAGAGATGAACGTGTTGCGATTCTCTGATCCTAATCGAAGTTCTCGGAACTTGGTCGGATATGGGTAAACTTATATCCACATCCGTTTTATCGTATAAAAGAAACAAATATATATACATATATACATATGTATATATATTATGTATATGCACACGTAATGTCAAAACGAAGAGAGAGAGGTCCAAGTTTCGTTTGCTTCGAATTAAGGGGAGAATTTTGAAGGATCGATGATATTAAATTCGTTCTGTCGAACGTGTACCAAGAACGAAGAGAGAAGAAATGAAATATCGTTCGCATATAATCGGCAACTAACAAATATTGGAAGAGATCGAAGAAATCGCCAAAAAAAAAAAAGAACTTCGAAGAGGATATTTATATATGTATATTTGTAAGAAGAGATTCTTCGAATGGCGAGCTGCAAAAGTGAAGGGAGAGAATTGATAGAAGATCGCTTTGGCCGGAGTTCACAGAAGGTATCTGTAAGGACGTAAAAATTGAGTTCGACTAAAAAAAAAAGGAGAGACAAAAGAGAACGACGATAGATTCCGAATTTCTCTTTGTCATTGTTTCTATTCTTTTTTTTTCTTATTTTATATTATATATTATACACGCGCATACGTATACGTATACGTATATACGATTTATCACGGTAAAATGCACTGCGAGAAGAAAAGAATCACGAGGCTGAGTCGCGATGTCAAGATATAAATATTGATTTTTTTTTTTTTTGATCTCTTTCTCGATCAGTGTCATCTTATCAGAGACAGATATTATCGACTAAGACCGGTTTTCCTGGAGCTTGGGAACTCGTACGTATTATTTTAAATATATTTCACGATATAGAGGCAATAGAGCAACGATGTACGAAACGTTCGATGAGGATCGAGATACGTGGCCTTTAATCGAATATAACTATTTATCATGCATTTTTCACGATACATATATACACATAAACATATATATATATATATACACACACGTATGCACACTCGTGGTTTTTCGTTTTATCGCGAAAGACTTGCATTTAGATATGTCGAGACAAATCTCCAAGTGGGAAAAAAGGATTATTATATTAATAATAAGAGGAGTCTCGATGATTTCGCGACTCGGTTCTCGAATCGTTTGATCCTCTGATCGACGTTTGATGCAAAATCCGTGCGCCACACAAGAGAAGAGGCTTATCAACGAATGTTGTACACTGTTGGTATCATCGGTTCCCTAGCCTTAACTGGTCTTAGTACGTATTTCAGGGTTGAACCGGTTTATAGGTTGTATCCTTCATTTTTAGAAAATGAACGAACGAAAAGGAAGATATATAAAAATGGAAAATATACACGCAGCTTACGATCGTCGATAGATCGTTCTTTTTCCAAAACTTGTATCGATAACAAGCGACAAAAAGAAAACGGATACTGAAACTGATAACTCATGAAGCTTGTTCTCTATATTAGCGATTTTATATAATGCTTTTACACGATATTCTCGTCACGATAATAATATAGTCAAAGCGAAATTTATAGATCCTCATAGATAGATCCACAGATTCATCGTACGAGTTTTGGAAATCGAAGGGAAAAATCACAAATCATATAGATATTTATATTTCTCATAATTCTCGCAATTTCACGTGTTTCAACGACTCCAAGCTAAAAATTATTTTCATTATAGCATGGATGATCGAGGGTAAAACTTGAAATCGATATATTTTTTTTTTTCTTTTTTTTTTTTTCTTACTATCGATTCTTAATAGAAAGCATTCGACGAACGAGCTCCAAAAAGAGGCGTGTTTCGCGTTGCACGGATAGGAAACGCGCGTTCGACAATGCCATTCAGCGGGAAGAAAAAAAAAAATCACGGATAACCGGGTGCGGTGAAGCCAACAATACCCATTCACAAATCTCTTTCTTATCGAATTCCATTGTTTTCACCATTGCAATCTCACTGGCTTTTTCGCGTCCATAGCTAATAGTAGTTACTTACAGATCGATTGATGATCGCTGTGCGATCTTTACGTTCCCGACGTGTCACGCCTTCGATAGAGAAGCCATGGATCCAATATTGAGCGTGTTGGCAAGAGAGTGGCTGTATTCTGGGAATTTTGCAAGTAGGTGAAAGAACGTATGAGTCACAAAACGTGTGTAGGTAGGGTAACAGTTTTGCATCTAGCACAACGGACATACATGTTACGTGCATACAGTATGCTGAATGCTAAAGAGAAAGTCATAGGACCGTGAAAGAGTAATATAGAAATTTAGTCCGGTACCTTAACATAATTCCTTACATTCTTTTCTTAACGTGTTACATAAGGCATACCATGCATCTCTTCCATTTTTAGATATTTCGTTTCATACGCTACGAAACGAATAATATATATATTACCTAGCAAATTTTCGGGTTGCGAAAAATATATTCGAACCCCTTTCGTCTGTCTTCTTCCTCGTTCTTCTGATCCGGCGGTGCCACAAAAAAAGAAAAAGCAATCGTGATTGTGAAATGTGTGATAAAATGTCGCGTGTATATTATATTATATTTCGCTCTTGCTTATTATCGCGATTCCGTTTCCTTCCTTTCGCCGATTTCTCGTGCTGAATGATAATTCACGAGAGATCGCTTTGGATGTTTTTTTTTTTTTTTTTTTCTTTTTAATATAAAACGGGTGCAATAAGAGAAAGAGACTACGCGAAGAAGAATATCGTTAGTTTCGTTGTTAAATGAATTGTCGAGAATACGATGATAGCTTCGTGGGAAGGAAGGAGGCGGATTGCTGAATTTTTTCTTCTTGCTTTATCAATATTTTTTTTTTTTTTTTTTTTTTTTTTTTTTTCCCTCCCTTAATCGATTGTTCCCCGATTTCTCGGCTCGTTACCCAAAGCTTTTTTTTTTACGGCTGAGAAACGAAAATCGAGTTAGATGGAAAAGAGGCTTCCGGGAATAGAATTGTCTTCGAATAGAATCTTCCTTATTTTTTATTTTTTGATTCTCGATCATTATATGCGGTACACGTTCGCGGAAATGGGTGTGGGGGGGATAGTGGCAACACACGATTTTATAACAGATGTGGAGATCAACTTTTCTTTCTTTTTTTATTTTTTTTTTTTTTATTTGATTCGAGGATTAGTGGCCACGCTACGCTTTTAAACGCGTGTAAATAAATGTATATATTTATATAGGATGATATATACACACGCATACGTAACATAAGCAGATATATGCATGTATACTGCAAATTTATATAGAACGGGAATATATGCTAAGTGTATATGGTCAGAGAGAAAGGGAGGAGAGAGAAAGGAAATGGGAAAGGGTGAAAATTTGCGTGGATAAGAGAAATGAATATAAATGCTACTAATTATGGACTTTAACATTAATATTAAGATTATTATTATTATTATTATAATTATTATTATTATAATTACTCTTATAATTATTCTTATAATTATTCTTATAATTATTATTATTATTATTATTATTAATATCTTACGATTATTATTAATATCTTATCATCAACATTTATGATAACTATTATTATTATTACGAGTTTTTTTTTCTTTTTTAGTTAACAAGTTTTTACTTAGCGTTTCACTGCTACAACATATATTATATATATTATATATAGTAATAATGATAGTGACGATATATAATAGACTCTTATGGGGGATAAGAAAAAAAAGTAAAAATGAAAATGGGAACTTCAATAACACGCATACGCATAAACGATGAAGAATCGTTCGAATGATTCGAACGACCATAGACGCCGCGGTCTTATATATAGATATATATAATTAACAGATTTTTTCGCTGTTTGATGACGATTTGAAATATGATCGGTATGTGAAAAAAAGAATTATTATATGGTAGGGATTATATTATATTATATATTACAATTGAAAAAAAATATATATAAATATATGTCTATATATTGTAATTAACGATGATGATGATGATGATGATGATGATGATGATGATAATGATGAAGGGAAAAAAAAGAAAAAAGAAGAAAAACGGAAGGGTAGATACATTGATAATATAACGAGCGCGATTGCGAAGATATGTAAAGATATAAATAGAAAAAAGAAAAAAGAAAAAAAAAGATAAAAAAAAACGTCGTCGTCACGGCCGATCGCGGAAATTTACCGGAAGAAGGCGCGTTTTATATGGAAAAAAGAGAAAAGAAGCCCAATATGTGGCGCCCTCGTGAGGAGAGAGAGAAAATAAAATGAAGAAAAAAGGTAAAACAATGTGTTCATTACATTTGTAGGTAACAGTATTCGTTTATATACATACTTTTTACGGGCTATATCGAAAAAAATAGGA
>NW_006263329.1:754401-756760 GCF_000469605.1 Apis dorsata | reverse complement strand
AAAAAAAAAAAAAAAAAAAAAAAGAAAAAAAGGGAAGAAACAAGAAAACGGTTACTCGGAAATATAACATAACCGGAACTTCCGGAAGACTAGCTTTTTTTTTTTCACGTATACATAATACATCCTCATATACACACGATACATCTCAGATACGCATGCACGCAATGTACACATACATGTACTCCTTTCCCTCGATACATAACACGTTCACGCTATATAATAACATATACATATACACGCAGTAATATTTTAAAAAAAGCTTGTGTTTACGCGCGCGAGCGTTCGGATATGAGAAGAAAAGAGGGCTGGAATTTCGAAGGGGAAGCGATACCACGCTCTCGCGACAATACCGGGCGAAAATTAAAGAGGAAAGTCGGGATGAGAGAGAGAGAGTTTCGAAAAAGAGGTTTAGTTATTCACTGATCGAGCAACAGAGAGGACGAACGACATAAAGAGATCAAGCATTTTCTTCAAAGAGAATCGACACCTTGGATCGAAAACGGTCTATGCACGTGCATCCCGGAAATAATGTCTCGACACGTATTCCTCATTCCTTCGACCGACGTTTGTTGTAATACACACATTCGACGCCGCCGTATGCATTCACACGTGCTAACTTACACTTATATATATATATATATATATTTATATATGTCCATACACCACATCTATAATACCATTCAAATAGCATATACATGTAGGGAGAGACACAGACACCGCAATCGTAATACACACGCGTATATACTATACACACACAGACATACAGTTACACATATACGAATACACGCAGGTTAATTAAAGACTAATCGAACGACACAGACCTGAAACCTGAATCGCAACCCAAGTGCTTCAAATTTATATAGGTACATATTAATCGCAGTAATAATGCAGTTCGGAACCACGGGTGGAACGCGTTTTTACGGAGTGTATAGAGTGTATGTTAAGGGTAGGGAGGGTGGATTCAATGCGGAAGAACTTTTTGACAAGTAAAAGTCGAAGAGGCTTGACTGGGAAACCCGTTGTTTCCGGAGTACTTTTGATCGTGCAAGAAACTACGAGATACGAAATTGAGTATCCGATGTGTGTTCCAGGGAAAGATTTTTCGTGCAGTTGAGCACGATGATCGTCGAGAGGACGTGAATCCATTTATAATATGTATTTCGGGAGAACAAGTTTGACCTGTGCGCTTTTTAAATATACTATATAAAACGTGGCTTTATTCGTCGAATAATGAAAAAAAAAAAAAAAAAGGAAAAAGAAAAGAAATGAAAAATGTTTTTAAGTAGAAAGATATTATTAGCAATTCACCGTAGAAGAAAATGAAGAAGAAGAAGGAAAAAAAAAACAAGATAATATTCGAATACCGAACGAGATATATACACAAAGGCCTTACAAATCGAATCACAGTGTAAAGTTTCGACATTCTTACATCCGCGTGACATTTTCTAGCCGTAGCTCCCGTTCTATTTTTGACAGACTTTTTATACGTTTAACCCTGCGATCGCAAATGACGATAATTATAAATATATAGAGTGCCGCTTTACGCGATTACAGGAACGATTATATTATATTATTACGAAATATAGAACACACACAGTAACGAAACGAAAAGACTAAAAACAGAAAAATAAAAAACAAAAAAATAAAAAAAAAATGAAGATGAAGAAGAATGTTAAAATGGAGGAGGAAAAAGATAAAAAAAAAAAGGGAAAATGTTTTTTATAAACGAAAAATCGGATTTATTAACTAAAACAGAACGTTGTTCGCATACTCAGGATAATAATAAGAGGCGCCTTAATTTTTAACCGTTGTAAAAAAAAAATGGAAAAGAAAAAAAAAAGAAAAAATTGATTTCTGGGAATAAAAGGAATATCTTCTCGCGTTATGACGTCATGTATTTTACATAATACATAAGAAAGAGTAAAAGAAGGAAATAGATACTATAATAATGTTTCTCTTCCTCTCCGCGTTGAAATTTTTTCGAAAGAGGCTCGCGTTTCTTTGATTTCGCGATTTTGAACTGGCGCGTGCTTGTGTGCGCATGCGCGAGTCGCTAATGAAAAAAAATGAAAAGGAAAAAAAAAGAAAAAAAAGAAAAGGAAGCATTATATCGGCCACATTTTTATAGTTCTGCTTNTATATATATATATACATACCTCGCAATAGATTTCGCCTTCATAAGACAGTAGCCTTCTCTTCACGCTAAATAATAATAAATAGTGAATCCCCGTTTTATAGCAGCTCTCTGCTTTTTTTTGTTTTTCTACTTTGCTCGTGTGTCCGACCTGTGAGTTCTCTATATCGTGCCAAATCATGAGAGAAGGGAAGGTGAATCGAGAGAAAGAAAAAGAAAGAAAGA
>NW_006263329.1:733706-754329 GCF_000469605.1 Apis dorsata | reverse complement strand
TTTTTTTTTTTTTTTTTTTAGCCAAATTTAGTACGACGATTATGACTATACTTTAAACTGTCAATTAATTCGGAAAAGAGCGATTTAGATATATATATATATATTTTTTATTTTTCCCTTTTCCCTGTTCTTTTGTTTCACCATATATACGCGTATAATTTTTTTTTCATTTCTCCCTTCGATTGACTAAAAAATTTCCCTAAGCCTTCTCTCGACAAAGACATTTCTTCGAAAATTGCTCAGAGAGTAACCCTCGTCGTTGGATCGTGGAAACGTGTCTTCTTTCTTTTTTCTTCTTCTTTTTTTTTTTTTACTATCGTTTTCAATATACTCTTCTTTCTCGTTTTTGCTACACATTTTTTTTCTCCCGGTTAATTTGCGAAACACTTTTTATCCTTGTGAAACGACGCTGATTCGTATTTATCGAAGCTTCGTATTATTCTCCTCCATTTCTTTTCTTATATATTAAATATATACATATATATGTATATATACATTAAAAAAATAAAAAAAAAAATACTAATATTATATACGATTTTGTAATTTTATATGAAGATATAAATATTTGCACAGTTTCTTGAATATGCGTCACGTGATCAACTGGGAGACATCTAGCTTTAAAGATTAGGCGCGTTATTTGAAATTTTTAAAAAAAATCTTACAATTTTACGACCCTTGTCCTGTTTCAAATAGTATCTAACGTTGAACGCAATCCTGAAAGAAATAAAAAGAAAAAAAAAAAAATTAAAAAACATAGATATCGATAAAACGAGATATTTGACGAGATTAAAATGAACATACAGAGGAATGAGATATTATAAAAATTTGAAGATCGAATTTTAAAGATTATTAACGTAAATATTATAAGATTTATTAAACAGATTATTACACACAGAAAAATAACACGTTTCCAAGATCTGACGGCGATTTTGAAGAGTGCAAACGTACCTGCTAGCCACATAGACATTAAAAATAATCATAGTTAATTGTATAAAAGGACAGAGAGGTGGTATATAAGAAAGATTGCGCGTTTTGTAAACGACATACGTCGACGTAGCTTTAGCTTAGGAAAGGACAACGCAATTATATACTATTATAATACTGTTCATATATAATATCATTATATAATAAAAAAAAAAAAAAACGATTCGAAGTGGCGCGCGAGATTCGTGTTCAAATGTGTTCTATCGTTTATCAGATATAAAAAAAGAAACAAATATATTTTCATTTTTGTTCTATTATCTATTTTTTTCATTATTTCTTTTTGTTCGTTTTTACTTACTGATCCGTAAATACGTAATGTAATTAGGATAATTTTATTCACGCGTTAATCTAGATCTTCACGCGGACACGAACGAATCTTGCGATCTCCACGATGTTTCCTTTTTGTAAACTTTTTTTTTTTTTTTAAATGTAATACACGAGTGCAGTTTCAGATTAATTATAAAAATATACGCATACAGAGAACGTCCCCTCCTCCGAACACAACGATATCATAGATAGAACGATTATGCAACGTGTATCTTTTCTCTCGTGTTCTTTTGTTTTTTTCCCCCCTCCCCTTATTACGCGTATCTTTTTTTTTTGTTTTTAACTTACAACGTGTGTGGCCGACGACAAAAAGAATAATCATTCGCTGAATTTTCTTTTTCATTTTGCAACGCATACTTATTGCAATAAACAATGCCACGAGGACGATTTTCCATTGATGTGTGCGCGAGTATGCAAGTGTACGGATGCGAAGAAAAAATACAATTAAATTGAAACATTTAGAAGGTGTAAAGAGAAAGAGAAGAAGTGAGAGGGAGAGAAAGGGTTTGACAATGAGAAAACGAGTGATAAAGATGCGAGAGCGAGACTGAAAGATTCCGAGGATTCGAGAGTGTTTTTTTTTTTTTATGAATGTATAAAATAAAAAAATATATATATATATATATAGTTTCCTATGTGAGAAACAAACGTGTAAAGTCGTAACAAACCTCCAACGTTTTATAATAAAGATAAATAGGGAGGGGTTAATACACGTGCGTGAAAGAGGTAAGAAGAGGGTGAAGTTATGTGGTATCTTCTCTTCTAACGGATCTATATTTTCAGGGGCCCCCGGGGGAGGGGAGAAGGGTTCTCGACGAGAATACTTAAACGTAAACTTAGGTTTTTTATTCAGAGTAAAACAATATTTTTTATTTATCCCTTTATTTTTATATGACGTTGCTACTGGAAACCGTTTCTAGGTGGGGGGATGAAGATTGACGCGTGAAAGGGTATCGGGATGAGTGGATGTGAAAACGTCAGAATCGAACGAAAGAGGAGAGAGCGAATGGACGAGAGGGTGAAAATAGAACGAAGATAGGGGGAGAGGGTTTAATTAAATTGATGAGCCGGATAGTGGTAACCAGAGCTACACAACGAAAATGTACCATCTTTAAATAGAAGATGGGGTGTAAAACGACGGGGATCGTTATATATATATATATATATATATGTAAAATCCAGAATAGGATAGGAGTTGGAGGAAAAATAGTGGAAAAAAATAAATTGGGAACCCCGACAACACAGATTTTTGAACTGCGATATTCATGTTATACTATATTATATATATATACATATATATTATATATACAGATAGACCGATAGAATCTCTTATTTTTGCAAGAAAACCAGATTTCCGAAAAATGGAAAAAAAAAGTAAAAGTGAAAAGAAAAAATATACTGAAAATAACAACCGTTCGTCGTTGAGCGACAAGGAAGACGAAAGACATGTTTTTCGATTCGATTTTTCAATTTTTCTTCTCCCAATTGTTCGATTTTTTTTATATTGTTACAATGTCTGTCAATTTTTTTCTGTTTAATAAAATTCCATTATTATTTTTCTCGTTGATTATTAACACGATATGTTCCGGTTTCGATTTCGAAACCGGAAATTAAAAAAATATCCCAAATACGTCCTTCGTCTTCATTGATCGGATTTAATTCGACGAACGTGCACCACAGAGACTTAGCCGCTTTAAACCGGGGGTGGCGTCGTTGGAATTTCGTCTCGATTCTCGCGACGGTACAAGCTTTTTACGTAATCACGGATAATTTTAAAAGAGATAAAAAAAAAAAAGGAAGGAAAAATGAAAAATTGTGTAAAGTGTAAATCGAGGGACCCTACGTTCCGACCGTATGAAATATAACAAAATTGCGCTTTTTTTTTTTTTTTTTTATAAAAAAAGGAGATGTTTAGGAAACATGAGGGGAAAAAAGAAAAGAAAATTTTATCCTTCCTTCGAGAGGGATGGAGAACACAGAGTTTTTACATTATAAAAGAGAATTTTGGCCTCGCAAAGACGCAAAGTTCTCCGTGAAAAAGAGAGAGAGAGAATGAGAGAGAAAGAAAGAGAGAGAAAGAGAGCGGGTAGATATAATCGTCTAGGGTTTGATGCTAATTACCTATTATTCTATTATCGATTATCGAGCAATACTGTTAAGAATTATTTAACGATTAACGGTAATAACGATTGTACTACTCACTTTGTATTATAATAATATTTAATATATAATATTATATAATATATTATATTATACACTTTATATATAATAACCAATATATACCAATATATAGAACAGCATATATAATCTTCTACCTAATAATATAATATATTATCGATAATATTAATATTAATTATTAATAACGATAACGCATTACTATTTCGGTAAGGTTATCTCTGCGTGGCTAAAAGGGAGAATGCTTCTCGAATTTTTCGTTTCTATATCGAGAACGCTTTCGTGAATTTTTCTATATATATAGATATATATAGAAAATATATATTTACGTATGTTGTAAGGATTCGTGATCGGCCGATCTCGCGGATAATAGACGAAGTTAAACTGGACCCACCTCCTTATTAAAACTAAACGAATAAATAAATATATAAATAAATAAATAAAAAAAGAGTTCACTTGTACCTATACCTCGAACGATTGTTGGATAAGAGTTTAGCAAGCGGAAGGGAACGTTACGATTTTATGATTTTTAACGAGAGAACGATCGCGGTTTGTCGTTCCCCGACAATATCCGTGTCCTTAGCCCCCCCCCCCCCCCCCCCAGGTGGGTCTTTTTCTCTTTCTTATTTCTTATTTTTCCTTCCCTTCCGGTGGCACGCCCTTTCGAGACCGGAAGTTGTCGGGGAAAGCGTGCAAAAAAACCTAAGAGTCACCCCCGTATAATTTACGTAACATTTTATTAATGTATACATAAATACGCATACGCATGTTAACCGCGGGGAAATAATGAAAGATAAAAACAAAAAAAAAAAAAAAAGGAAAAAAAAACGAAGAGAGGAACTATAATTATATTAACTAACTAACGATAAGCGAAGCGCATCGCGGTGAATTAAGACACAACATTTATTATACAACAATATTATTAAGGGATGTGCCTGTGTACGCGTACGCACATGATTTCATATGATTTTTTTTTTCTTTCTCTCTTTTCTATTCGCGCCACGTGTATACGTGTACACGGTACGTAACGTACACCATACATACACACATAGATAAACACACATTACAGATAGATAGAAGATAATAAAATGAAGAAGTAATATTTATTCCACAAGTTAAAGAAATAGTAATATTAGAAGTAATATTTATATATCTATATTTACTATTTGCATATTATATTACGACGTAACTCTACGCTTCTCCCCGATTGGGGATGGGCGGGGTGGATTTTGTATAGGAAGAATGCGATAAAACATGTGAGAGAAGAAGAAAAGAAAACAAAAAGAAGAGAAAAGAAATTCAAAGGTGAGAGAGAGTGCACGAGTGTGAAAGATGGAAGGGAGAAGATACATGTGCTTATTTGTAATAATGTAATGGAAGTGTTGAAAAGGTACAGAGAGTGAGAGTGAAATTAAAGAGAGAAACTAAAATTATAGGAGGAAAGAAGAAAAAAAGATAGGTTTTGTACTTAAATTTAAAACAAAAAAAAAAAAAAAAAAAAAAAAAAAAAAAAAAAAAAAAAAAAAAGAAAAAAAAAAAAAAAAAAAAAAAAAAAAAAGAAAAAATAAAAATAAAAAAAAAGTAAGAAAGTCGTTCGCGCACCTAACACGCTTCGTTTATTATTTTGGTTTCCTTTTCGTCGTCGAGAAGGATTGTGGATTGTGGATTGTGGAGAGATATGATAGAGATCATATACATGAATAAAGTTGTTCCTTTTTAGATACGGTATTTCAAACCGTGTTTGAACGTGTTTGAACGTGTTGGTGGTCGACGATCGTTTTTGGTTAAGTTGAAAAAAAAAATTAAGAATCGTGCTCGATAGTTAGATGATAAAATCAAGTTTATAGGACAGCAATATAAATTCAGAGTGATGCGCATATTAGGAAGTTTTTTTTGTTACGTTAGTTGTCAACTGCGATCAGATTAGAAACGCAAGTTTTCGAATGTTTCTTTTTTCAGGAAAAAGGTGGTGAGACAGTTCCTTAACGTTTATATTTCGAATTATCTTATTATACGAATAAAGCTATTATCATTTACCCAAAAAGTGTATTTTTTTTTTTTGCACCCAGACTTCACGTCCAAATTCCTACATTTGCTCATTAATTGGGATGACTGAAGGTTCAATGTAACGATTCCAATATTGAAATCACTTGAAATTATTGTAAGTAGATTGGAGATTGTTTTATAAATACATCCAATTAATTATATATTTTAATCTATTTAAATCTATTTTAGATATTTAATTAATTTGGAGTTGTATCTACAATAATCTATTAATCTGATAATGGTCTTCGAATATTCGTGATTTCAAGACGAGTGAAAAGATTTTGGTAAGAAATTCTATTTCTTTTACAATGTAATAATAATATTCGAGTTTTCTATTCAAGTTTGATTTACAAAATATATTTTTTTAGAGCTGTAAAATGTCAAAGACATTGTACCAAATATCGAAATATGAAAATATTACTAATTAATTTGCGGCGAAAAAACACTAGCGTTATTAATCGGTATCTTTTATTACCAGTGATTTCTCGTTCTTTGTCGGAAGCAATAGAAGAATATTCAAAAGTATCGTTATCGTGCAGATAAAAGGGTATCTTGAAGGAATCGTTTCGTTTCGTAAGATCGAGTAATCGTGGCAACAACAAGGGATAGCTGGAGGGCTCGAAAGAGGAGCAGAACCCTTCGAAAAAAGGGGGAAAAAATAAGAATGAAAAAGCAAAAAGAAATGAGGAGAATATAATCGAATTCCAGTCATCCGCTTCATTTCACTCGTACCGTATATCACGTTATGGCGATTAACGGTACGATCGATGACCGGCACCGGTTTTACGAGCCTTTATTTCGCTCGTTGAATTAATTCGACGTCATAAAGAGGAAGATAATGGGTGGCTGGGATGCATCCGAAACTGCGAGTCGGCGAGAAGGTAAGCCAAAGCAGAAATTTAACGAGAAAGCCACCGTGGTAGTGGCGTTATACGAACGAAAACTATCCATTCCACCGATCAGATACGCTTTTTATCTTTTCTCTTTATTTTGCCTTACCCTTCTTGACTTTTGTTTCTTCCCTTATATCCAACTATTCTCTTTTTCTTATTTTCTGATATTTCCTTTATGTAAGTACTTTATATATCTCGATTTTCGTTTCATTCGTTCCTATACTATTCTACCCTCTTGTTTTGATTTAATTTCTCTTTAATATTTGGAAGATTCAATAATTTAAAAAAGTTCGAAAATTTAAAAATCCAAAAAAATTGAGAAATTTGGAATTTTTTTAATTTTTTAAATTACCATGATTCTAAAATTTCAAAATTTCAAAATTCTATTTAATCAAAAAATTCAAGTTCCAAATATTTTTCCTTAATTTTTTCGTTTTTTTCCCCTTCCTTAATGCATTCCTCGCTTACATTCATCTTTTTTACATCATTTTCCGCCCGATTTTCTTCTTATCATTATTTGAACCGCCTTCCTTCTTTTTTCCTTCAAGTCTTCCTTCTTCCTGCCTTATTTCCCTTTACGTCATCTCTTGGGTTGCTTTCAATTACCATTTTTTCTCTCTATCTTCACGATGTTCGCGTTTCCTGTGGAAAGTTCCCGTACAGTTGCGTCAATAGAGTATTTCGACCGGGCCAACTGCGATTAGGCGGTTAAATGTGAGAATTATGGAAAGCAGAGGCAAACGTGCGCGCATCCGCGCGGCTAATAAAGCGAATGATATATAACGGATCCCCGAAATATCACGTTTAATTGAGAAAGACGAGAAATCGTCGAGAAATTTTTATCGAGTATAAAATTGATTGTATAGATCAAATTCCTCGAGTTTCCATGATTGGGAGATACGTTGTACTTTATCCCTTATCTTTGAAATTTTTAGATTCTTCTCATTCCTAGGGATGTGAATCGATTATTTTTTCATTTCACACATATTTTGCATAATTGTGCTTATGTTTGACGTTGTTATATTTGATATATTAGAATTAAAACTTATTTTAATTGCAAATAATAAAATACATGTAATAAGCACGAGGAAAATTTATATCTGATGATCTTCGCGTTAAAATAATGAAGAGCTTGGTAAATTAGAATATAATGAATTCATTTTTAAAATTACATTTGCGACTTTATCGTATGAATAATTAAATCTGTAGAAATTTTGATGTTTTTGGAACTTTTAAAATTGAGATTTTTCGAAAATCGGAATTTTATGAAATTTTATCATTTCGAAATCTCGGAATTTTTAAAATATTTGTGGAATTTTATAATTTTCAATATTTTTACAATAGTTTCAATTAGTATGAATTTTATTTTTTATCAATACGCGTTAACGCAAATTTTTTTTTTATGGATTTTGTTCTATTATAGCTTTATTGAAATTTACAAAGCAAAATTGAATATATGTGTCTAAAATTTATTGCAATAGATTGTAATTTGAAGGATTTCAAACAATGAATTCTCCGAAATTTGCAGTTAAAACATATCTTTATATAAATTAGAAAGAATGTTTTAATATAAGAACATCATTTTGAAAGTGTCGCTTTCTCAAAATGTAAATATCCAGTATTCTTTGAAAGAACAGAATTGAAAGGACATTATGTAATTTAGAAAAAATTCAAATCCTGTGCCTGTGATAAATTAAAGTCTACTAAATCATCTCAATATTGCTTTATTAAACATTTATTTAGATTAAAATATAAAGTATAAAGAAATGTTGGACATTTTCATTTTTGAGCATGAAAATTTCCATTCCTTATTTAATTATTTAATTATTTTTTGCATACTGTATTAATTCTTTGTATTTATGAACACATGTGTTTTAATGTTAATACATGTGTTCTGATCTGGATTTTGAATTAAATATTGATATATATATATATATTAAAATTTATTTAAATTTTAATTTATTAAAATTGAAACAAATTGAAATTGATTAATAAAATGATCTTTTAATTTATGTGACATATGTATTGATTTGACATGATAAAAATAATTAATATTATTTTATTTTTATAGAAGAAAGCATATAAAAAAAATTTATTTACTTTTTTCTAAATTATTAAAAAGTAAAAATAGGATAAATCATAAGTTTTCTCAAGTTTCATGAATTATTCTTTAATTTTCTTAAAAAAAAATTTTTAGTTTTTTTTAGAGAAAAACTTTATGTAGAAAAATTATAAAAAAAAATATTTGAAATACTTAGGTAATAAATAATAAAGGTAAAGATAAAAATATCTGTGTTTAAAATATTTGAAATTTCTTTTCGAAAATATATCATTCCAATCCTTTTCTATATTATCAGCAAGAATGCAGTTATTGGAAAATTTATGATAATTACTAGCGAATTCAATAATATACATTTAACCATAAAATAAATTTATATATTTATCCTGAAGCGGAAAGAACTTAAATATATCAGATCCATATAATGATCAAATTATCTAGTAGATAGTAATTATCTATGATCTTTTATGATCAAGTTACTTTTTTTTTTACAATATTTTGTTATCTTATCAACATTTTTAAAATACGGCAAGAAACTACTTTTTCCTTTTTTTTCTGAAATATGAAGCTATATTTGATTAACCGTTTTGAATAAATAATTTAATGAAATAGATATACATAATTATCTAGGGATATAAATATAATAACTTAATCAGCAAAGTAATAGTTGTTGATATATAGATTTAATCAGTCGATGAGCCTTATTATCACTCAGCTGTTTAAATTGAAATACATCTTAAATTTTTTTAATTTTAAAAGTATAATTTATGATATAATTATGATACAAATAATCTAAATACTATCTTTTCTTTTGGATTAGAAACAAGAATGATTTCTGTTTTGATATATGTTTAATTAGTGTAATTGAAATATGTATAAAAATTAATTGTGATACATAAGATATCATATTGCTGTTGCCAAGTGAATAGATGATAATACTTATAAAAATGTCATTAATATTATACAATACTGGTACGTATCGATTTCTTAGTCTTCTATATTAATATCTTAATAATAGTATGATATTTCTTTTATATTGAATTTATCATATAATAGAAGAGGAGAATAGAAGAATAGAATCTAACATTTAGTAGATTAAAAATAAATAGAATAAAACTAATAAAATTTAACTTAAAATATTGTATTTAAAAAATGTATAAGTAAATAAAAAAATATAATTTTTAAATTATATTTTTTTCATAATTTATAACAAGATTTTTTATTTTGATAAATGAATGGAAAATTGATTAATTATTTTTTTGAAATTGTATTAACTTTGAATCTTGACAAGTTTACAATCAAATTATTTATTAAATATTATAAAAAGTATAATTTCAGTGAATTTATAAGATTATTTTATTATTGAATGAAATTGTGTGAAGTAAGAAAACTCAAGTCGAATATAATTTGCTAATGAAATCATTCATAATGTTACTGAAGTTCAATTGCTGCTATTCATGCTTCAATTAATGTAATTTTAAAATATTTCTAATTTTTAAGAGCATGATTGTTTATTGAAAAACGCATAATGATGCTTTTTAGATTTATAATAGAGGCCATAATAGAGACTGAGATGAATGCATAAATTTATTTATATGTTATTATGTTGTGATACGCAACAGAATAAAATATAATTTTATTTATGCATAATAAAAATTGATTTTGTATTTGATACAATATTATATTAAATAAGAAAAGTAAAACAAAAAGATTTTTATATCTAAATTAGCATCTTATATGTTTAAAAATTACAATATTTTCATATAAAAATTCAGATTTATTTTTTATAATTGAATATTTTTATTTTAAATGAATTTTTAATAAATTATAATTGAAAATATATAAAATTTCAATAATAATTTATTACAAAAAATGATATTACATTACAAAATGTTTTATTTTTAATAATAAAAAATTAAAGTAATATAATAAATTTAATATTAATGTCTAGCTTGAGCAAACAATTTTGAAATGCAATAAAAACTTATTTAAAATTGACCGCTTTTAATTTACACGACTGAATCAACGAAACGCGAAGCATATGCGCAGTAAGGCTACGCATGCGCAGTGTCAAGTAACCATAAGTGATTGTGAAAAGGTCGATATGTCGTGTGTGCCAGTTTTAGCAATTTTGGGATCTACAGGATGTGGAAAATCACGTTTGGCCATCGAATTAGCTTGTAAATTCTTCGGAGAAATTATTTCAGCCGATAGTATGCAGGTAAGTGAAAAAACAATTACTTATTATCTCATACTCTTCGTCGTGCTCCTTGTAGGTTAGGTGCGTATTCAAACGTTGTTTATTTCGAGAGATTCTTTCAATTAATATAGTCTAATTTCGTTTCAAATAAATATTTTAAACATATTAATTTATTTCCTGTATAAAATAACATATGTTGATCGTTAAAAATATTTCACTTGTCGATGCGATGGAACGGGTTACATTCTACGCAACATGTTCATTTCAGCTTTGAATATGTTTAGTATATACTTCTGTATGTATTTTAATATGGTACAAATGAAAATTTTTTGTTATATTTTATGCGATAGAAGTAAGTTTTACAACATTCGTTAATATATATTCGAATATTTTTGTGCATGTATTATTACAATTTATCATAATTACGCGTAATTTTTTATACATATAACTTATTCATATGTATATTGCAAACATTTTTTTTCTAACGTGAAAATAATGTATGCCATGTTTTCATATGGAGTATATTTCATATTTTTCTAGGAGCAAGTAATTTATTCGTGTTATTACGTTTTTGAAAACGTATAGAATAGAAATAGAAATATTTTTCATGCACAATGAATCGAATCATTTTATTTCATAACGGTATTCTATTATTTGAGAGATTTTTTATTTAGAACTCATTGATACATTTCTATTTATAATCGTTTTCAATGACGAATAAAAATTATTAAATCTTGACGAGAGAATAGATTACAGTGTTAAATAAGAGTATAATTGCAAAACTAATCCATCTCGTTCCGTCTGTGACTCGTTTTCTATTATCTTTTGTGTAGCTTGAATTCATCTGTGTTACAAAGGCTAGTTTTGATGATAGTCGTAGTTTGAACGTGGTAACATTTAGAGGGGGCTTAGAATTAATTGTTCTAATTGTCTTACTCTTTCACATGTATAAATAACCACAACGAATATTTAATTATACCGTTTGTGATATAAGGATGGTCCAAAATTGATTTTATTGATTTTATTGTTATTTAGTTAGAAAACTTCTTAACTTCTAACTTTCTATATTTAATTTCTTAAGATTCATATTTATAAATATTATTAAATTTTTTAGAGGTTTTATAGAAAAATATTTTTTTAATCATTATAGATTTTCTTTATTTAAAAATAAATTTATTATAAGTAAATATTCAAATTTCATAATTCTTTATTCTTTTTAATTAAATAGGTATAAATTTTCAATGTAGTATATTAAAATAACAAATTGTTTTCATATATATCATCAATATATATCATCATAGATTTATGAATGAGTACTGTTTCTTAATTAGATGTTAGATTATTAAATAAATCTATATGTATATATATGAATATACATGCATAGTTTGGATAGTAAAATTCTTATCAATTCTAAGAAAATGTTTTGCAAGAATATCTCGTTTAAAGAGCATAAAGAAATGATATTTTTGATGATGAAGAAACTAATTTATAAAAATAGTATTTCCATTTTATCTTTCTATCATTTAGAAGCTAATATATTAGCTTATATTATTAGCTTAGATTAATTTGAGATTATTGCATAATTTTCAAATTAAATATGCATTAAAAAAAAATTAAATATTTAAATTTTTAACTTTCAATATTTCAAAGGTTTATTTAAAAAAAATAAGATGCAACATTTAATTAGCTTTTGATATATTTTATTTGCAATTTTCACGATTTAAAAAATTTTATTTATTATGTAAATTATGTGAATAATATATATTATTATATGAATAATATATATATAATATATAGTTATTAATATAGTTATTATATAGGTGTTATTATATATAAGTATAATTATTGATGATAGAATAGAGAAGAAAATTATCTTATAGAGAAATAATTAGAAGATATAGAAAATTTTTTTTTATTTTAAATATATATTAAGAAAAGGCCTTACATGAAAAAATTTACTTTACTCTTCAGTTATTTTCACAAGTAGAATAATCTGTCGATTACTTAATTGTATTCAGTTGATAATTAGGTAAAATTTACATATAATTTATAACTTTTTGCCGGATAATGAAAAGATTTGAATAATAAAACTTCATTCTGTATTGTATTTTTCATTCTCTCTTCCTTTATATCGTTTATCTGAAAGAATAATTGCGCAACTATAAAAGAAGCATTCATTTTCATTTTATTAGTTTTATTACTTAGTTTTCTTTTTTTAACATTATTAATAAATTGTGTAAATATCATAAAATTATAATTAAAAAAAAAAGATAAGTTTCAATGAATAGATAATTCTTATATCGAAATAATTAAATATTTCAATATAGAAAAACTTATAATTTTGAAGTTACATCTCCGAAATTAATTCTGGTTAATTAATAATTGAATATTTTTAAAAATATTGCAGTAAAAGAAATCGGTTCTAAAACAATCTTCTTAAACAATCTCTTATATTTAACATATATACGAGTTTCATGAAATTGCTTAAACCCTTTCGTACAAAAAGAATTTATCAAGAAAGATAAATTAAGTTATGTAAAATGTTTCTCCAATTGACGCGTTATTTTACATATATCTTCCGCATTAATGGACAGACCGGGTTTATCTCGTACTTTATTAATATATCCGAGTGTGTTTTATTATCTTGTCGCGTTTAGCCTGCTAAGCAAACTGTTTAAATGCAAAGTAGTAAAGCTCGCATGATAGCCGCTATAAAGTAAGTGGATCGAATTAAACTTTGTCCTGTTTGAGTGTTCATTAGCTTGAAGGATCGTGGGATTTCCGGTTCTTTTTTTGGCCCTTGAATTAATAATATAGCCACGCTATTTCCTTTACATCACGCACTATATACAAAGAAAGTGAAAACTGGTCGAACATTTTCTTTTATTTTGTGTTCTTATTTTTTCCAAAGATATATAGATATAACTTCTCGTTCTTTGATCGTAATATTTTCATATTTAATTTTTTAATTAATGAAATATACTTTGTATTTGAATGTTTATATTTGTCTCATTGAATATTTCATTAGTTTTTTATTAATCCTTTTTATATTTAAATTATTTTTGTTTAAATTTTATCTTCGAGTTTTCATTTTGAGTATAAAAAAAGATGAAATCTTTTTTTTTTTATTATGTCAGATACGAAAGATATATATAATACATGGTTGAGAAATAGATTTTTTTTAAAAAAGAAAATTCGATACTTTTTTAAAATTTCGTTCAAGGTAATTTTAAATATCATACGCACATATAGTTTTTTTTTTTAATTTTTTTCATGGAACGAAATCATTTAGATCATCAATCCTTTGCATTTATCTTAATTATTCAACTGAATTTAATTATCAATAGGGAACGGAATTAGTAGAATAATGATTAGCTATTAAAGATGAATAAATCAAATTTTTCGTTTTAACAAAAAAAAAAGAAGATTGACTTTTGACCTGGTTAAAGTCATCTAATCTCTTCTCAATTCACTTAGAATAGCTATTAATTATAAAAAAGGAAATAAATACATGAAATAGAAATTAAAATTAGATTAATAGAATAATTAAAATTAAATTAAAAAAAAAAAGAAAAGAAAAATAAGAATATCATCGAAAAATATATTTTTCTTTTCTCTAGAAAAATTTTTTCCACACATTTTTCAGTATATGTGAATATTTTAGCGCGTAAGCAACGATACACATGATTTTACGCTTTTTATATTGACGCGTATCAATTCATCCTCATTTCAGATTTTAGTTTTATTTTTAAATGTTGCATGATCATTTTTCTCATGTATAAATCACATGTTCATGATTATTGTGATATTTCTGAATGTGTCCTCAAACGATTTCCATTCCATTCGACGTTAATCAATCGTCTGATTGAGGTATTGATCTCTTTTTTCTTATTATCCATACATAAATCATTATCCTTTTTTATCCCAAGTTTTTTCAACATTTTATTCTCTGTTTCTCAATATTTTATCTTCTCCCACGTTCTTTTGTCCCTGTATCATCGCTTGTAATTGACGGAGGATTTCCCTTCTAATTTGCGCAATCAGGAGAGACCTAGAGTTAGAAATGTAGTATTTCTTCTTGCCTTGAGTATCTTCTCTATTAACCTTTGCGATTATTCCATGTAATTTTTAAAATTATTCGTTTTTGCTTTTATTTTTTTCTTTTTCTTTAGATAAAGTTCATAGTTGTTGAGAAATTAAATTTTTTTAATTCAATTTTTTAATATATCGTTGCTTTTGATTCTATATCTTTTTAAAGTAATTTATATTTCAGTGAAGATGTTACTTTGCATATTGTTAGGATTAATTTGAATTATAAAGAGATTATAATAAGATTTTTCTAAAAAAAATCTTTTTTTTTTCTAGAAGATAATCTAATTTTGAAAAAGTTTCTCATTCATTGACGTGATTCAATTTCTTATATAACGTCATATAACTTGAATATATTTTAATTTTGCATTTCTTCTAAAGTAGATCTAATTATATCAGCTAATTATATTAGTTTCTATGTTTTTTTAAGAGAATAAAAAATTAATCAGGAATAATTAATTTTCAAAGGTTAATATTAGAATATTGATCTGTGACATTTTATAACATATTATAGATTGTTATTATTCAATTAATATGATAAAAATAAATATATATAATAAATGTATAAATTATTGTGTAGTTTAAGATATTTCGTAATATAATATTGAATTGAAATGTCTTTTGAATTATAATTAAATGCACGCGATGACCATTTAGACGGGTCAAGGCCGATTCATGGTTTCGAGATAATATTATGAAATAAGCCGGCAACTTTATCAAATATTATAATTTTTGTCACCGAATTAGAATTACATGCAAAAATTCCATAGTTATTTTCTAACTAGGATACATTATAGTCCATTATCGTCATTGATTTATTCGAACAAGAAGAATATTTTAAAAATATTGTATTTCCATTTAAAATGTGAAAGATGACATTGATATTTATATCCAGATATTAAATTTTTGATTTATTAATATTATGCAGGCTTAAATATATTTCAATTTTATTTTATCACAATTTTTTGAGGAAAGATAATTTAATAATGTTGACAGATTTACGTGGGATTTTTTGTAGGCATCGATTATTTATTCGTAACAATTGATTTATTACTATTTGTCTTCGAAGCATTTAACTCTTACTTGTCGTTTATCATCCAATAATATGATTTCTTCAATAATATTTCAATTTATTTGAATACGAATATAAAATATTGCAAGTAACGCTGAATTAAAAAAAATTATTCAATGATTTCGAAGACGAATCCTGAATTGATAGTAAATACATCGACCTAATTAAAAAAAATTTTTTTCAAGCAAAAAATAGATCAATTTTCAATCTCAATTTTCATCTTTATTGATCCAAGGATCAAAAATTCGAGGATTTCGAACGAACATAATTCCTGGATCATAATTTTAATTTTAAAATTAAAATTTCTAGCAATCATCCAGTAATACGATTACTATGAGCAACGCCCCATGAGACAAACGTCAAAACGGCACTTTTCGGTTGCGTGTAAACTAAGTTACACATGCACGTGTTCCATTGACCGTGGGGGTAACCGGGGAAATCCGGACAATGTCAGACACGTGTCTGCCCACACACGCGCCGAAAAAAGATATCTGCGAGTTTTGGTGACGATGGTGGCGCCGCCTACGAGATTTTTCGTGCTCGAGAACCATCGATGAGGTTATGAGAGAGTCATGGTGGTCCTTGGCGATATTATGGATCAACTGTTGGTGGAATTGTTTTTCCGCTAGGCTTGTCGATGAAATACCCTAGGGAGCGGTGACACGGCCAATCGTTTCTTCGGCCCTAAAATAGAGTAATTCTGACGCGAGTAAAACGTCGAACAGAGTTCGGTTGGTTGGACTTTCAGGGACGAATCGATGGAACGTTACGCGATACGGAGAAGTCGATGAACCGCGCGTGTACGGTTTGCTCAAAGTCCCACCGACACGTCTCTTTCTCTCTCTCTAGTGAGCACTTGGCCCACTGAATTTAAATATCGTCGTGTTAGGCCACGTAGGAATTCAAACGAGCGCGAGAGTTACTTAGAATACGTGGAATGCGAGCATGACCGCCAAACTCGCACGTTTTGGGCAAGGTACTATACAGGGTGTTAATATATTCATGTCTTTGAGAAATTTTTCGACTCTAGAAATTAACTCGTATAAAAGTTGATATATAAAAATTCTTAGTGATTTTTAAATTATAAGCAATGTAAAGTTAGGTTAGACGAAGTAGGATGGAAGTTGTTCTGTCTATCATCATCTCGCTTTATCTAACGGAAATTTAATTTGCTTATAACTCAATAAATAAATTTCAATCAACATTTGTGTTTGGCCTCCAAATGTGTTCTATGAATATATGTATGAATATATGTACTTATATGGATTACGAGTATAGGATTTTAAAAAGTTTCTTGGGAACATTATTGAAATTTTGTAATTTTATTTAATAATGTTTTTTTGGGGAGATTTTTTTATTTAATTGAATATTTTTGTTGAATGTATGTTAATATTCAATATTTTAATATATTCTGTAGAGTTTACAAAGTTTCTTAGAAGTTTGGCAAGTTGTTGGGTTCGAATTTTAATCTGGTTTTTATTAGATCTGCATTAGTCATCAAAGTTTTGGGAGATTTTCCAAAAATATTGGGAATTGGCAACATTGTTGGTTGAAATTTCATTCTAATCTGTTTTTCTTAGATTTTTTTTATCTTGGATTTCTATATATCTGTTATTTAAATGTTTAAGTAATAGATATATTTTGGTATAGAGTTTTGGCTAACTTTAACGCATCATTATTTGCGTAATTTTTTTCCACTTTTTGTTAAATATAATTAAAAGATACATGATACCTATAAAAAAATTTTAACTTTTTATCCATGTTATATTTACATTTTATTTTTCTTAGTTTACATATGTAGATACAGAAAGAAATGTTGAAATTATAATAATAATTTAAATATCTCGGGAAAAAAAGTGTTATATAATATTAAATATTCTATTCGTTCATATAACCATTTTTTTTTCTTTATAAACATTTTATATAATTGTGAAAATCTTGATATTAATTATTATAATTTTTTTTTTTTCTTTAATTTCTCCCATAAGAAATTTTCTTAAGTTTATTGAAGTTTATTGAAGTTGTCTTGAATTTATTGAAAAATTTTATTACATTTTTTAGTTTCGTTTACTATAGGATATATCTTAGAAAATATAAATAAATTTCTAATAGGTGACGATCATAATTATATTTTTTTTAACTTCTCGATTTTATTCTCTTCAACGGTTTTTCTTATTAAATTTCTTAACTTTTCTTATCATTTTATATAATTCTATTATCTGACATTCGTTATTCGATTATATTAAAAGATGAATATCGTTATTACTTTTCTTTTTTTCTATATATAATTAGATATATAAGATTGTATCAATAGAAATATTGTTAGTTTATAAAATTTCAGGGATGTTATATCGTATAAATAAATCGAGATTATCAGATTTCAAACGTGTTAGATCGCTATAAAAATTGAAACATAAGATTCAAAAAAGTGATAATTAAAATGTTCTAAAATATATAAGGGAACGAATTAACATACTTATCGGAAATGCTGATTCTACACGAGGATTAATCGTTATTGTACACTGGAAACCTTGTATTCCATTTCCTACTTTGTCCACGACATTGCTTCTCATCGTGACTTTGTTAAAATTTTCACACGTGAACTGCTTCATTGAGATTTTCTCGTCGATAGAGAGTTTCATTGATTTAAAACTTTCGTAGGAAACAAAGAGAATAGCTATATGCGTGAAACATTATTTATATATACATATAAAATACATAAATTTCCGTGCAACATTGTAACATTTAGATTATAGATTTTTATGCAAATATTATTTCTCATGTTATACAAGTTTTGCATATTTTATCTCAATGACGCGAATAAATATGCCACGTGTTTCTCCTGTGATGTTCAATGCTATAATATACGGATTATGATATTATATATCGCTTATTTATTATAATAATATTATTGATTAAAGATTAAAATTTCAGAAAAACTATTTTAATTATGATTTTAATAATTATATCGGTTTGTAATATGTATTTAAGTTTATTTTACTATTGATCAGAATGAAAATAGTTTTATAAAAATATAATCGAGGATAGATAATTGTGTTTTTGAACGAATAAAAATATCTGTACATTGGTAAAATGGAATAGAATCATAAAATTTGAAACAAGTTAATTTGATTTCACAATTTTATTAAATGTTCGTATGATAAATTTTAATATTTTTTTTTTTTTTTTTGTTAATTTTTTATCGAGATGATTATACGAATAAAACAGTTTCATAGTATGCAATGCTTCTGTGCAATACTAACTAAAGAATGACGTAATGCTAACACAATAAATTATACTTCTATTACAACATTTTGCGTAACCACTTCAACTTCACGCGTTTCATACATTATTTTACATATTCCATAGAAAAACGTGTTAAACCATGATTTGAACTTTGTTTCCTATTATAATACGCACGAAGAAAAACTTCAGCTCTTCGATCTATTCGAAAATTTTTCTATTCTGCGATTTCTATGAAGAACATTTTTTTTTTTAAAAGAAATTAAATTACCATAATTAAGATAGTTTTGAAGAATTGAATTTGAATTCATTGTTCGTTCTATGAAAATAAATGCCTCATTTAAACGCGCATCATATCCTTTCTTCAGAGGTTCAATTCGTTGTTTGACAAAGGGCACGATGTAATTTCGGGTCTATTAGAGGCTCGTGGGATAGAGCAGAACAGTGGATCACGAGCAATGCGGGCTTGAATAAGTTTATTCAATGTTCGGTAAATTGATTCGAAAAGAACTGTTAAAACAAACAGTTCTCTTCTTTTTATATGTAGGTATATATTCCCAAGGAAAAGAAAACGTTTATCTCGATTGAATTAAAATATAAAAATAATTTAAGGCAAATTGGTTCAGCTGTCAACACATGTTTTTTTATCCTCGAATTATTTTGTTTCCCACTTTTTAATTATCATACATGTAACGGATAACAACTACATCAATATTGAAATTTGCTTTCGCTCGAATTGTTACACGAATCTTCTCGTGCAAATAGAATTAGAATATTTTCAATCCAAGGAATGAGATAATAACATACTCACTTCTGATGAGAAAGTTGGAATTCTTTCTCTTTTAAAGATAGCCTTTAAAAAAAAATTTGCTGCATACATAAGATTCTCTGTCTGAAATTTAAAAAAAGTGAAATCAATATTTAGAATTATTCTTTCAAATAGTTAATTCAATTATTGAGACTTATCTATAGGATAATATTAAAATTTTGTTCTATAATTTTTCATAATTAAAAAATTGAAAATTTTAAGTCTCATTTGATACAGTGGAACATTCGAAATTTATTTAAATAATTGGATTATTTGGATAATTACTAGATATCTTATTAGATATATATATATATATATATATATATTTTTTTTTACGTAATAAACCATATTTGAAAATTGTTTAGTTTTTAATTAGCTCGACAATGATTGACAAATAATCTATTAACGATAATACAATTTTATTTCTATTGATCGATTATCTGAAAAATTGTTTATTAATTAGCTGAGATAATCGAATGTATTTCATCATGAATCAAAAGGTTAAGAAAGTGAATGTTTCCACAGAATTATCCTCTCATTGTATACGGCACGCGTTGCACCGATTTTTCCTTTCGTTTCAGGCAAAATATATGGTATGCATGCAGTTTTATTTGTGCGTATAATTTGTGTAAACGACCGATTATCTAATTGTCAGGGGTTATAGCATTCAGGAATTTAATAATGTATAGCTGTAACTGAAATTGTGAAATGCATTGCGAACGGGTTC
>NW_006263329.1:732682-733334 GCF_000469605.1 Apis dorsata | reverse complement strand
TTCCTTTTTTTTTTTTTTTTTTACGAACAGATCGGAGACACCGAGAAACGATCGACTGCGTTACGGCCGGATTTCTTGTCTCAGAGTTGGGAAATAATTGGTTTGTGCAATTTCTCGTTCGAATCGGTATCAGTGAAAATCGTATTCGTGATAGCAGTTAACGATTAACCCTTCGTGACACGAGTATTTCACATTTTATTCTGATAAATTTATTATTGGTTTGTGCTGTAATATTCGTATAATGAAACGAAATCGCCATTTCACAACTATTATTCATTTGTCTTTAGATTTTTGATTAGAAGTTAGAAGTTGTAGGGAATTATTATTGGAATGTTCAATGTTTTTCTATTTTCTTGTAAATTTTATACTATTTTTATCGAATAATTGCGTTTAATTTAATTAAAGATTAAATTAATCGTCGAAAGTTTTGTAAAATTATTTAAATTCTATTTTTCTTCAAAAATCATCGTAATTCAAAAATTATTAAATTTAAAATAATGAAAGAAACAAAATGTTACGTAATATTATTCTTCGTTCATTTGTTATATCTATCTACTATATATTTTTTCATTTCCAAATAAATAACAAATTACAAGAAGAGATCTTTCATTTAATTATTAGCTCCAATAAAATCGTGTCAAGGAATTTCAGA
>NW_006263329.1:727903-732456 GCF_000469605.1 Apis dorsata | reverse complement strand
TCTTTCTCTCCCCCTTTCTTTTTTTCTTTTTTTTTTTTTTAGAGCAGCGATGCTCTACGACTTTTGTTGATAGTTTATCACGACGGTGACCCGTGGAAGGCAACGGACCGTGGTCCTTGAATTCAAAATAGTTTTCGTCGTTTCGGCCGGAGAAACGGGTGCGTGCCGAGCATGAAAAACTTCCGTTCTTGTCCGTGAGAATGGCGCCTCGAATTACGGGAAGCGGAATTTCACGTATAAAGCACAGATCGAATTTTCTAACTTTAGTCCCAAGGACTTAGCCGACGCGCAACGATGATTTTCATACAGCTTTTCGGATTTATTTGGATCCTTCCGTTGAATTTTCAACCCATTAAAACGTGATGATACATCGAAACAAAAATGTTTTTCCACTTCGTTGATGAGCTTCGACTTTATACTATATATTTTGTTATTTTCTTCTTTTATTTAACCGATTTAAATTTTTTAGGTTAGAATTTATTGTACAATTTCTATAATTATACGAGATTAATATGCATTGCGCAACGTGACGGATGAATTTTATGTATTAATTAAATTACCTCGATGGATGGATATATATATAGAATTATCAGGATAGAGAAATTGCGGAAATTGTAATCAATCGTAAATCAGAATTATGGAATTTATAACTAATAATGATTTTCAAATGTTTTAATAAAAATTTAAAAGTAATGAAAATTCTTAATTGTCATTTGTAATTTTTTGAATTTAGAAAAGGTATTATATTATATTATAATAATATATTTGTGTCTACATAAATAATTTAATAAAATAAGTATTTTTTGAATAAATGGAAAATATTTTTTTAAAAGGTATATAATAGAATTATTGCATAATTGGTATACATTTTTATGAATATATTAGAGGATATAACAATATAACATATAACAAGAATTCGAAGAAAAATGGATACAAGGAAAATTATCATAAATTAAAAATAATTAGACATATTTTCCTAATCTAAAACAAGATCTGAAAGAAAATGACTCATTCTTTTAAAAATTGGATCATTATATATCTCCTACTCAAACTTATACTGTAAGGTATATTTTTTGGTAAATATGTATCTATAAAAATAAAATATCCGTAAAAATATCAAAAATATCAAATCAATCAATATGCTTTTTATTTAAATTAATTTCATTAAAAAAGAAAAAAAAAATTTTAATTTTCGGAACTTTTTATCAAATTTAACATTAATCCAATTATGCATCATATTTCAATATCTTTTCTAAATTCAACTTTCGATACAAAGAAAAGAATTATAGTAAATAATTTAAAATTTAACAAAAGTAATTACAATACAACAACTCAAACGATATTTTCTCTAAATTCAAACAGTACAAAGTAAAGAGACGTTTGATGTCTCCTTTCACGTAAAATTATTTTATATCCAGAGTTGTGAATTCGACACGATATTTAAATAATTCACGCTTAAGAGGTGGATTCGTTGTGCTCATGGGTTACCGCGGTTAATCGCGTCTGATCTGTTATGAACGATATGAAAATTGCGGTAAAAATCGTGAGTTACAGCTGGTCACGTACGTACAAGCCACTTGACCAACCGGTTTTAAATCCACGAGGCGATGACGCGGGATTTACGGGGCTCTTTTGTCGACACAGCCCTTGAGAAGACTCGAGACCGATGTTTCGTTAGATTGCCGTGCTACGTTCGCCGCAATACTCCAGAAAATTATATTCTTTGTTCTTATCGATCGTTTGCTGTCAGGGATTATTACATTTGAAATTTTCATTCATTCTTTCGTATGTAGATTTATATATTGCCATTTCGTATTCGGATAGAGAACCATTTATTTCAGAAAATTTGAAGAAAGATTATATTTGATTATTTATTTAAATAACGAAAACTTAGATCTTTAAATGAGATATTTGATTTTATTGCCTTCAATAGTTTAGTATTAATCGAAGAAAAACGCGTTGAAATCATTGAATAAATTTTATATTCAGTTCTGTGAAAAAAAAACATTTTGAGAACAATTGTTTATGCAAGTTATAAGATTATAAATATATTTGCACACAATGTATAAAAATTGTAATTTCTAATACTTATTTTTATGCAGAAAACGTTAATGTATTCGTTTTCAATTGAAAAAGAAAATAAGACATCTCGTTCATCTCTTGAAATATATTAATCATTTTACTTATAAAGCTTCAATGTTTTATTATCCAAGTCGATTAATTTCAATGTAGATTGTCTAAATTGTTTTGAATAGAGGAAATGTTTTTATGATAAAGGGCAAAGTATACGTTAAGACTTGTATACTAATTGTAAGATAAAAAAAGTTTCTGTATACATAATTAGAATTTTGTCTTTAGTTTTATTTATCACGTTGTCAAAACTATTTTATCAAATTGTAAATTATAATATCAAATTATCATTCGAATTAAAAAAAAAAAAATTACAAAATTTATTTTTAAAAAAGAAATCTATATTTTTTAATTGAATGATAGCAGATAAAATTTTTTGAGATATTAGATAAATTAATCGAGTTTCGTTCTATTTCAATTTTAATCGTACATTTCTTCTTTCTTACTTCCATTCCATTTCTTCCATTGAAAAAGAAAAATATAAATTTATTCTAAAAAATTATATTTTAGAAAGAATATATTTGTGAAAATTACAAATATAGGAAAATTTATTCGATTTTTTTTCGATTTGCAAAAAAAAAATTGTTATTGGAATGATAGAAGTTGTATTCTTGCGTTAAATTTATCCAACCGATTCAAAATGACCCGCAGCTCGTCAATTGAAGGGCTGAGTCAGAAAAGGGGGCTTTCACAGACCGCATAACCTTGCGGTCCATGGCTCCCTTCTAATTTTCAACCCTGCAGTTTTCTTTCGTGAGTCGTTAGCAATTTTCCTCCCCATTTGGACTCATCCTTTTTCATTTATTACATATTTCTTTCATCGTCAAACAATTTTTACATAAATTCTTCATTTTTTTTTAATTAAACGCGTGATGTATGAAATGAACGATGGATAAAGATATTAAAAGATTTAAATATAAAATTAAAAAATACTTTTTTTTTTTTAATTTTAATGTTCTTGAGAACAATAGTTAATATTGTTTATTTTCTGAAAACAAACATTATAAAAATATAATTATTTCTATAATGGTCACATAGTGGTTTTTTTCTTTTACATCATATTATTTATTATTATTATTACATTATATCATTTTCAAAAAAAAGAAAAACAAAATTCATTAGTTTCAAATATCTATTTTTAGGTTATATAATTAAATTAATATTAAAAAAATTAATTCAAGCTTTATATTTATTACAATTTTGTTTTATGATAATAAAATTCTATTGCAGTAATACCCTGTTGTGTTAAGGTTAAGAAAATAATTAAAGACTAAGAAAACAATACGTTTTAACATAATATTAAAAGCTAATTGAAATTGTTAATTACAAAAAAAGTCTCACAATTGTTAAATGTTCGAAAAGCGAGTGGAAATTTTACGATTGGCCAAAAATATCACGGAGCCTGATACTTAATTTAATTTTCTTCGACTTTGTTGAATCAAGATTGCGTAAACTCGATCTGACATTATCATTCCCTGTTTGCGATGTGAAGTTGATTTAACGAAGTATTGTTTACTCTTTGTTGTGTCTGCACGTCTTAATTCCAATGTAAAAGAGTAATATCATTTGTACAGCTGATGCAATGAATTTTATAACACTTTCTTTCATAAAGTTGACCTCGATGTTTGCCGGGTCTTTCTTGGTCTTTGCTAAAGACACCGATAGATACCTTCGTTGTATGCAAAGAAATTTATTTTTTCGAAATCTTTTTTAATCAGCTATTTTATTGTAACCATCCGTAAACGTATCTGTTTAACTAACGTCTTTTAACTAATATTTTAGTGTTAAATTTGTTGGAAGAAACTATGCAAATTTATTGTTTTATCTTGTTTACAATTAATGTCATATTTTTCACGAATAGGTGAGAGATCTGATTTAAATTTTGAAATAGTCTTCTATAATTAACTCCTGATAATCGTAAGATAGAAAAGAGGATGGAATAAATAATAATAAATGGAAAATTAAATATTATTTGTCTGTTCAAACATTTCTCTATATTATCAATTACAATTTTTGTAATAGATTAATTTATAAATATAATTTTTTTCACATTATTATCGATAATAAAAATAATATCTCAAATAATATTTAATAATAAACGTTGATTTCTTCATTTATAATTCGAAGAAATAGTAACATTGTTGGAACGGAATTAATGGTTGTAGAGTTTTATCAGCGAAAATGAATAACTTCCTTTTCCAATTTTTTTTCTTCTTTTATTAATCAGATTTACCGATAAGACATCTCTCTCATTCAGCAATGATTTAGACGAGAAGCAACGGATGTGTCACACGTTTCTTGATTACCAGGAGGAGTTTATTATACCTTCTTGATTAATGTACTCGACTCTGCTACGAGAATGGTATAAGTATTACCTTATCATGGTCGAGCGTGGTCGTTGTATAATCAACGGCAGATTATAT
>NW_006263329.1:721862-727646 GCF_000469605.1 Apis dorsata | reverse complement strand
TTTTTTTTTTTTTTTTTTTATTTCTGTTAGAACATAGTCGAGCGAAGAGTTTGCAACCACTTTTTCGACGTAAATATCCTTTACATAGTGGTTTCCACTATCATTAAATCGTGGTTATGGCAATAGCGTATTAAGACAATGATAGTGTATTATAAACAGAAGCAAATTAAATTGATTAAATTGTTAAGGGATGCTGATCTATTTAGCTTTCGAACACTTTGATTCAGAGCACAATTAAGAAAGATACGAGGACATAAAAGATCGTATGATTCAATTCGTTTGAGTATAATTGGGAAATAAAATATAAAGTTAATTTTTTTGTTTGAAATGATTAAAGGATTATTAAAAAAATAATTATCGTTTCTCAGTCAATAATAAACTCGTCTTTTTCTCTTTAATAATTCTCTTCGCTCTTTTCAATTATATTGCGAATTTCGAGTATTTTGTATTGTAAAATGAGCCTGAGCAATTATATACATAAATATTCAATCTTAAAGAAAATATGTGCATAAGAAAATTAAAATTACATAAACGGTGTATGCATATATCAGTGATTACTTATCAATGATTGGAAATTTCAATTCTTTTTTAATTTCTAAAGTTGCTTTGACTTGAAAATTTATAGAAAAAAAAGAAAAAGAAATTGAAAACGAAAAGAAAAATTGTTTTCTCGAAAAAAATCATATAATTTTTACGATTTCTCGACGCAGTTTAAATTACGAAAGTATTGGTTAAATGAAAATTTTTCTGGACCGACTACGTAGGCGACAGATTAATAACGCGACGGTTCCACTGGTCATCGACCTCAACATCTTGAAATGAATTTTTTTTTTTCTTTTGACAACGAATAATATATCAGCATATATTATAAATTCAAATGAAAAATAGAGCGAGCCTAAAATATTTGATCTGGTATCCAATAGGATATAAAAGATAAATTAAACGTAGGATTTAATTAATTAGGTTTAGTATTAGTTGTATTAGAAAAATTATAAATCTTTATAACACTTATAAAAATTATCTTGAAACTATTGGAATGGCTCAAACATCGCAAGTCAATTTGGATTGTGTTAAAATTTTAATGGATCGTGAAATGATAAATGTCGACGTTTAAAATAGTATTCTGGCATAATTCTTGGCATCAATTGAATATTATTTGATGTGAAGTTAAAAGTGAATGAGATCTAAAAATCCTAGATATTGTCGTTTAAATATCCATTCTTTAATGGTACTTATTCATTAATTCATATTTTTTTTATTAAATTATAGTTTAATATAAAATAATTATTAAATAAAAAAAATCGAAAGGGATTGATACATTTAAATTCGTACGTAAGATTTTGAAATAATATTAAATACAAACTATCGTTGAACTATTTTATGCTCTTTTACTTATTACAGAGTCGATCAACATTGTTCAACAATGATTATCTTATCTTTAATAACAGATAATATCGTAATATCAAAGATTAATGCGTTTAATTGAAGTTTCGCAATAATTTTTACTTTTATAATTTGTTTGTTTTTTAATATAATAAATTCTAGTAAATCCGGGATTCGTATCTAAAGTTTATAGTATCTACAATTAATATTATTTCATAGAAAGAATCGATCAAACGTATTATATAATAAAAAAATAAATAATTGTTAAATAATCAATAATTCATCGTTCAAATCGATTTTATATTAATTATTTATCTTTTTCTTTTTTTTTTTTATAAATCAGTATTCACGTTTGAAAGAAATTTAGATCAATATCTAGAGATAGTCTTAGATAGTCAGCATAGTCAAGTTTTTTAATCTTTTACGAATATCAAATGTGACACACATTGGCGGACGTTTCAAAAATATGAGCCAAGATATTTGTCAAATTTATTTCCCACGAAACATTTTTAAGATCATACAAAATACTATAAGCTCTTTAAATTTACCTCATTCAATGCTATTCATATAATCATCTCTTAGACAAACATAAAATCAAATCTATTTCCATCTCACTTTAACGCAAACTTAAATTGCTTAATTAATTCAAAACATCTCTACCAAAATTTTTATATACCAACTTTTACATTCCTTTTCTTTTTAAAAGCTCTACAAACGATCCTCCAAAGATGTTTCGCGAATATATTAACTAGATCCTGTGAAATCATTTAATTTTTCCACATCTCGAAAAAAAAAGCAAAAATTAAATAAATTCTATAAATCCTCGACTCCTATCCTAATAAGTAAATTATATAATAAGTAAATTCCGTTATTCGTCTCGTTCGCATATACCCGTGCAAACTAGTATGAAGACATCGGCGATACAAGCTCGTCTCTCCACGCTTAGTTAGTTTCTATCGATGCTCGCGTTATCGTTAATTGGGCTTTTCCCGATCCGACAAAAATAAGACACGGTCAGATAAGACACGGCAAAAGACACGGGTGAATCGTGATGCAATGGGATATCGATTGAAACCGGGACGATAATGTCCAGGTTAATTAAATGCGGTAACCAGGTGCTAAACCAGAAATCAGATCCCGAGGTAGACCGAGGAGGACGGTCGCCTCGAGAATTCCACGATCACGAACAACTGGAGAGAGATCTAGGGGGACAGGCTGTCGCACGTGAATGGGATTTAGAATGGCTCGTGATCGTACGTAGCCGATGACCTCTTAGGGGAATCGTTGCGCAATTGCCATCATCAAGGTCGCGCTTCCAGTTCCTTCAAGGTTGGTAAATGGTGAACTTTTCGAATCGATGATTGCTCGAAGGTATTCGTGTTTAACCATTTACATCTACGTATTTGCTTAATCCGGTCGTTAAATCTCGTTAGATGGATCTAACGAGGTGGAGATTATTTCTTTGGATCGTTTAAGGGATGGATTGTCGAGGAATATGATTGTTGAATGGAAATAGTTTTGTTTGAATCGATCTTTTGTTTCGTTGAATTTTTACGTTTATTGAAAAAGTTTTTGTGAGAGATGAGATGGACAATGTTGCGTTAGGAGTTTTTATTTTTTTAGCTTCTTGAAGTGGAAACGAAATTTTGTTCAAATATTATTGAATATTATTATTAATGTAAGATGTAGTATTTATCAATAATCGGTGTTTAAATTTACTCATGAGATGTTTGTAGCCATCGCTAATGATTATTGATTCTGGTAGATTATACTCAAGATTTGATTACATTTGAGATAAATAATTATATTCATTAGAATAATTTATATGTAATTAATTTAATTTAATTTCAATAATGTATCTGATTTTTTAATCATGTGAACATTGTGATTCTGATGATATAAGTCTACTAATTTTTTTTCATATTTTTCAAAATATTTCCTTTCACTGATTTAAATAATTTAGAAAGTTTTATCTAATTTGATAAATCGTTTATTTCAAAAGTGTAGCAAAAGTGTTTTTTAGTATTTGCATTTATTTCTTCTTTAAATTCATACAATACAAAATTATCTCGTTTTAGATCTATTTCAATTATTACAAGCGTTTAATCTATATCAAACTTTATAAAATGAATTTATTATAAACAATGGAGTCATTTGAAAATTATTCATCTGTGTAATAAAATTTAATATAGTATTTCTAGAGAATTAGAAAAAATTCCAATTAATTTATTCAACGTATTCAACTTACATATGTACCAGAACAACAAGTGGATTTTCCGTTCCACAGATTTATTCAATCAACGTTTTACGTCCATATCAATAATTCCTATTCTAGGAAAATGATGTTACTTCATACAAGGCGTCATTTTTCCATCACGTTTCGTGAATAAAATTGCTGCATTCTCCGTAGTAACGTGCACAGTGAGTCAATGAGTCAATTACCGTAAAACATCGTGATCCACCGAGGTTAATATTACCCAGGGGGTCATTAGCGTTTTGAATTCTTTCTCGTCCTCGTGATCAAACCACGTTTCACTTCATTAAGAAACCTCCGCTTGAATAAAATTTCTCCCGTGTTGCTTTAATTTGTAGGAAAAATGAAATTGAATTCTTTCGATATACAATATCACCAATTAAGTTACCGTATCGAAATTAATTTTTCATGTAACTTTGTTACTTTCCATTGATATGTTTGTAGAATAATAATATTGAGATAGATTTTCGAATTAATTGGTTAAATCAATTTGATAGTGTTTTTGTAAAATATGTATTCATCAAGTTATTCTGTTTGCAATATTTCTTGAAATAATTACAAAAATATTTAAGAACAGGATATATTTATCAATGAAAGAATATATATTTTCTTTAGCAGACTTTCACACAAAATATTATATTTGAAAAGATAATCTCGTATAATCCTCCTACCTAATTAGTTCGTGTTAAGTTTCCTTCACAGCGATGATACAGGCGTTTTTAAATTATACATGCTTTCCTAATACAGCAGAAAATTGATTATCACACGCCACGTCGCATGGATATGAAAATCTTCTATTTGAATGACCGAAACAATATTCTCGTGGTGGTCCAGCTTGGATCGCATTAATCCTTTCGACTGATTTTATTATTCGTGGAATTAATTATATTCCTTAATATTTGCCAGCATGAAAATTGAGACGTCTTCTTTTTCGACGCTTTATATTATTGCGTTTCTTTCTCTCCTCGTCTTTTTTCCCTCGTTAATATCTTATTTCTGAGAAATCCATCTGCAACCCAAGTCCTTTCATAATTATTTAAAAATTTATTTTTGGTAGGATAGAGTATTTTCTTTCTGTCATTTTTATTTTTATTCTTTCTGAAATTAATATTTTATTTTTCATAAATAATCTATGATTTTCCTCCTTTTATACAATTATTTAGAAATACAGTATATTTTTTTTAGGATAATAATATATTTTTAAAAGTATATGTGATTCGCAATTTTTAATATTTTATTCGCCTCAATAGATCATAAATCATTCTTTAAATTTTAAGACTATTGCTAAATTTTTAACACTCAATCAATCTTCAATCTTAGTTTTACAAAAAACAAAAATATCATTGAAACTTCAAAGGGTTGATTTCCACTTTTGATAACAATAATCGCAAGATCAAAAATAACTCTAAGAAATTCTTTTGGAAAGGAATCGCACATTCAAATTGCACTAAGACTGATCCTCCTCTCGAATATACAATATATAATACACCCTTATTCTTCTTAAAGTAAAATTTCACGGGGGACAGTGTCAATCTCGGCGAAATTATTACGAGACGAGTACGTCGAACGGATGAGTATCGTGAAAAGGAATCGGAGAACTGGTCCCATTAAGGTTACCGAATGTGTATCGTAGATTCCAGCGTACGTCTAAGATCCACTTAACATTTACGATAATTAGTAGGAATCCAGGATGCTAATGGCCGCTCGTTCCCTACTATGGCCGCTTACCTTTGCAAGTATATACGTGCACGTATACGTTTTGCATCAGTGTACGCGGAACACAGGTACCCAAACGGGAACCGGACAAGTTTACTTTGTATCTCTTTCGTTTTTACGTTCACACTGGCTGCCTGGAAACAGCGTCTCTCCCCGTTTCTCCTCTACCTTGGCCACGTTCACAAGCAATGATCTTAATCTTCCAGTGAATTCGAGTCGATATGCGAGGGTTTCGTTTCTCGTAGGTTCGTCCCTCTCTCATTCGCGTTACTTTAAATGAGATTATTAATTGACTTTTCCTTTTTTCTTTTCTGGACACCCTGTTAGATGGTATCTTTGGTGAGATGGTGAAACGTTAGGAGGATGGAGGATGGGGTGATTGGAGGATATTGGATTCGCAGGGGAGATGAAAGGAATGAAAGGAGAGAGGG
>NW_006263329.1:715242-721663 GCF_000469605.1 Apis dorsata | reverse complement strand
TTTTTTTTGGTTTGTTTTCGGATAATGGAATTTTTTTTTTTTTTTTTTAGGTGAATTATTTTATATTTTGAGGAAAATCGTACGTTTATTTATAATAGAGATATTGGGATTTTTTAAATAGCTGGCAAATTATATCATTTTTTTAAATGTAACGAATTGTTTAAATGTAGAGTTGAGAATTCATTTGAAGCATCAGCTTTGTTTTTCTAGTGCTTTAAATATTTAAAAAATGAGAAGATATATATGTTCATTTTTTTACTATTTCATTATTAGAATTGTAAATATTATTAACAATATTTTGCTTGTTTATAGTTTCTACGGAATTGGAATCACTACTCAGTGTTATTTATTTATTCTACATATTCTGGTATTAGATCTTTTTACGTTTTTTGTTTATTAATTTTTTCAATTTCGTGGAATCTTCCTTCATGATATATTGTTGCAAATAAATAAATATATAATTCGAATAATGGAATAGATATTAGTTTAGATATTCGATAACTGTTTGGTAGTTTTATAAATGATTTTGCTACTTTCTTATTTTTAAAATTTATTCACGATAAATAATTCTGTTAATATTCATAAAAGTTAATTATTACATTACGATGTAGAATATTTTCCATAAAAATCACCTGTTCTGTTATTCTGTCAAAGATATCTTCGAATCAAAATGTTTTATACGACTTTTGAATTAGATAATATATTTATCTTTAGAGGTATATGAAAAAATCTTCAAGAGTATTCCATTACATCAGAGTTAACTCATTATGCAAATGCCTGTAAGAAATATAAAAAAATTCATTTAAATTTAATACAAATTGAAAATAATCATTCGTCATTTATAAAAATATTTTTTTAACAAAGTGGTCACAAATATAAATTTAAATCTAAATCATTGAATAAACTCTTTATACTATAAAATTGATTTATATAAAAAAATTACATTTTTTTCATTTTAAATTTTTCTAAATTTTTTACCTTTCATTTAAATATACGTAACATCAAACACATTAAAAAATTATTCAACATTTATAAATTTTCTCCTTTCACAAAAAATTAAAAAGAATTATTTCATACTCACGTTATAATTTAAATGTGTATTTATAAAAGTAGAAAGAATGGTCCTCTAAAAGTAAATATGTTATTATCAAAGTTTCGTTGAAATTTCTCCTACTTTCGTACATTCGTTCCCAAATAGCTTTAACCTTTGCAAATTAGATTGATCTTTGGTTTAGTTGTCTCTTAACAGCGAATCACTTCGTATCGTTAACTGCCTTCTCTATCTTTTTCCACGTATTACGCGTGATTCATCAATTTACCATCGTTCCAATGTTTTTTCTCTTATAAGTGAATAAGTACGAATGGATTTTAAACCGATTCGTGAACATTTTTCACGAGGTGAGTTTATTTTTTTTATTTTTTATTTTTCTCTATCATTGTTTTACAATATAGGGAATTCTTTTGAATATTTATAAATTTTAAGGGATAATTGAAATATATTTCACGATATATATCTTTCGATATTTACTTTTTCTTTATGTCACACACAATTTTTCAATTTTATCAATCAAATGGATGATTAGTATTTCATTTTTGAAATTAATTCAAAAAGATACGATAAAAAAGACATGATTAATTCCAAGATATCATCATGCTTTTTTAGTTTAAATCGGGTATCATTTAAAGTTGAAAATTGAAAATTAGATCGAATGTTTATTCAAATAAAATGTTTAAAATTTACATCCAATCTTTGATGTTATTTAATATTAATCAAACGTTTCTCAATAGATCGTAAAATTGATCAATTCAATAAATTTAATTTACATAATCCCTTCCAATGCTTCTCTCTTCCCAATCATTCTCTCTCTCATTACATTCGAATTACATTTTACATTTTATCGCATCATTTTTTGAGTAACACTTCCCGAAGAGGATCGTACGATGGGATAAATTATACAAGATTCAAATTCGAGATAAAAAGACGAATTTGAAAGTCTCGCCTCGCATTATTACATTCGTAATACAGACAAAATCGTTAACCTTGTAACGTGGAACGAAAATTTCTAAAAATCTGTCCGATTTTCACTTTTAAGATTCGCTCTCATGGAACAAAATTCGTGACGAAATATTCTTTTGCAATAGAATTTCTCAGTTTTTTTTTTTTTTTTCGAAAAGTGTATAAGGAGGCTGGGAAGAGAGGAGAAATTGTTGTTGGCCGCTTCACATAATGGAGCATCGTAAGATACAAGGTTTAGGAGGCGCGGGAATTAACAAGCGCCCCGAAGTTTTGACACTTGGAGGTTCCAATAATTTAAGGCCTTTAAACTTGCCTGTTTCGGAATTTCTCCGGGCTTCGACGCTTTGAAACTTCGCAATCTTCGCCAACCCGCTCTTCTTACATTAACATTCTGCCAACTTTTACAGTTTATAAAACGCTCCCTTTTTTTACCTTTAATGAACGCTTTCCTTCCTATTATGCCTCGTCCGTATTGCAATTTTACGAATAACTTGGATTAACTTTATACGTTAAATAATGTAAAATCATTCTGCAACCTTTTGCACACCACAGGAATCGAAGTTTAACGTCCAAGAAAATAGAAGTAAGAAGATAATAAACAATATTCTTCTCGTGTGTTCGAAAACTATTATTCGACAAGATATTCTCGAATATTTATATCTTGTCCGTCTTTATAGCAACAATTTAAATAAGTGAAAATATTTCTTGTTTCCTTTGTGATCGAGTCATTGAATCGTTTCTTTTTCTGTATTTGGATATTTGAATTGGCAAATCAATCCCGACACGTCGTGTTAAATTTTTTCCCCAAGCGTTTCTTAGTAAGCAATTAGTATTCGTTGGCATAGTTTCGTCGAATTACATCTATATTATACGGGATGTAACTGATAAGACGAGGTAAGAAAGAGTTTCTTTTTCCTTTTCGTGTAAAAATAAGTTGAAAGAAAGGGATAATCTTTTTTCTTTTTTAAGATCTTTGTATAATGCTACACATTGAAAGAATATCATTTAGCCTCGATTCCAATTCCAAATCACCATTGGTCAATTTCTCTCGTCATAAGCGGAATTAGTAGAAATCAATACAAATATATCTCCTGGACAATCGACGTCAACCGAATATTAATCGGTTTCTTGGGGGCTTAATTAAATGCCTCTTGATATCATCTCGATCACGAGTATCAAACCGGTGGAGGTTTCAAATACCGCTATAAATACGTCAAATTAAATTCTATTAATTAATGAGGATGACACGAGAAAAATCTCTCATTAGAATGGTACCGTCCGTAAATATAAATAATGAGGATCGATAAAATTGAAACGGTTAAACAATTTTTCAAAGATACGAAAGATAGGGAAATGTCTCGAATAACGCGGCAGGATTAAACTTTCATCCGGAGAATTATTATATGTCCTCGTAGATACTATTTCTCCCCGACCAGGAAACATCCACGAGAAAACATTCCACGAATTGCCATCGGCCACCGAAGAACGTTCGGGCCACCTCGCAACAGCAACTCGAGAAGCAAACCTCAGATCAAACCGCAATTCCATGTTGCACATTATAATGTTGCATATTATCCACTCTCTAGTCGGCTGACAGTATCACTCGGTATCCCTCGGTTTATCCTTAACCTTCTTCTCGCAGAGATTTATCGCGACTTTCTCTCCCGAGTATCGGACCGATCTCTCTCTCTCTCTCTCTCTCTGTCTCTCTTCCTTTCGAATTAATTAAACTTTGTGGGAGAATCGAGAGAAAAGGGGGGAAAAAATACCCCTTTGGAAATTGTAATTATTTTATTATTATCGAAAAATTCCAAGAGATTAAAGCGATCTTTTATTGAGGATGAAAAATATATCTTGGAATTATGTGATAATAATATGTGTATTTTATTATTTAACAGAAATCAATTTTATGAAAAAGAAGAAGAAACGAAGGATTAACTCTCTGATTCATTCTTTATTTCACTTTATCTAACGTAAACTTCGATTTATAGATTTGAAACACACTCTTACTGTTCAATAAATAAAATGTAAATTGACTTCAGCAAAAATAAAAAATAGTGCAAATAATTAGGAGAGAAGAAAAAGAAAACTCGAGATTATCTAAAAGTTGTCATACATTCATACCAAATTTTCTTTGATGCACGCGCAAAGATCCTTAATATTCATAAGGATAATCATCGAGCGCGTACTCGAAGCGAGATCGAGGGAGGGAGGACCGGTTTTTTCAAACTTGATAAGAGGATGACGTGAGAAATTCTAATGCCCGATACGTGGCCGTACGAATCAGTTTGGCTAGGGGTAAAAGGAGACAGGTGATTGGCGAAAAGAAGAAGAAGAGGTAGGATAATGATCGGGCAAGGATGGAAGAAGAAGAGAGGTGGGCAGCTCGATTGTACGAGACCGCCTCGAGGAGAGAGTGGAGACGAGATCGTTTGTATGCGCCATTCCATCTCCTGTTTTTGGCCCCAGGTACCCTAAAGGCTATATACAGGCCGGGAATATACTTCAAGGGACCTGATCTGGCTGCTTCCCTGTCCGTATACCAATGTGGATTAACGATTGGATTGCTAGATCATTTTATCGAATTTTTAAAAATTACGCATCAATATTTTAATTTTATATATCGGACAAGTGTTTAAAATGATAAAGGATGAAATGAATTTTTTAAAGGAGGATTGGGAAAAATGAGGAATGAATTAAAATTAAGCGTGGAAATTAAATACTGTGTAACAGTTAAATAAGGTTTTAAACGTGAAATTGAAAGTTGGAAATTTTAGACCAAATTGAAATTGGGGACTTCAATATTGGAAATTTGAAATGTAAAATTTAAAAAATGAAACATATATCACAATTTATACCCAATTTCAATTAGATATTTCTTACAATATAGATATTTCTTTTCCGATTCACAAAAAGTGATAAATGTAAAACATGACGTAAAAATACCATTTTAGAAAACTTGTATAAAAATATAAAAAAAAAATTCCATTGATATTATATATATTTAGAAAGAGTATTAGCATCAAACGTGGCCGTAATTTAAAATAGAAAAACATTTTTACGATCGCAACATGGAAAAAAGTATCGCATTAAACGCAAACTATCTTAGAACGTGGTTACATACTAGCGTTTCTTGGCCAAAGATATTTCTTGAAATTTATTGCCAATTATTCCTCTGATACGTGGCCCCGTGTGTGGTAGCTTGACTCGCAAAGAAAAGCGCCGGTATACGTTCACTTTTGTGATTCATTATTGTCGTTTACTCGCCCCTTTCTAACCGGTGAATGACTCGTGCTCGAGATCACCTCGTTGTCAGGTAACCATTTCGAAAAATTAAAAGAAGAAAAAAAAAAAATAAACGAAAAGAAAAGATGGAAAAAATAAAATAAAATGTGCCGACAAAAGGATACCGCATTTTCGAAAGTTTTTACAGCACTTTGGAGGGACTTGGATTTGAAGTGCACTTTGCACTTCGAACAGTATGAATGTCGCTTAAAAGTCTCTGTGTGCTCAACATTTATCCTTGATTCCATGCAAAATACTCGATAAATGTTTGGTATCCTTTTCTTCATTATTATATAATGATGACATTTGTATACGTGCAATATCGTTGAAATTTATTAATAATATTTACAATTAATAATTATTTCAAACATTTTATATATATTCAATATATTATTTATAGACACATATTCTACAAAACTCGAGATTAGAAATTTTAAGTATGCTTATTCTTCATATAAATTTTCCAATCTCTTTCTACGTACGAAGCATGATTCATTCGCGAATTGAACACACGAAAACTGGCTCACACTGGAACCAGAGAAGAACTGGAGAATTAGGTAAAAGTAGACTGCTCTGTCCCGATAGAAATCGAGTCCTAGGCTAAATAAGGGAATCCGTTATACGGTAACGTGACGGACAAAGAGACCTCTCATAAGAGTTCCATCCAATTGGAAACGAACTTCTTTCGGAATTCGTCGGTGCCTTAGAAAGGTCTATCTAACCGATCGGAACAGGTCTTTGAAGACCGCCTCGTGTGTTTGGTGAATATTAAAATTTTTCATGGAAGATTTTCGAACGGCCTTTTCGCCTCACTACCGTTTGACCCAGGAAAGTCGCGAATAATATCGCGACATCCTTCTTGCCCGCACATCACATTTCGGACGTCCTGAATATTTCGTGAGCGACATGATCAAACGCATCATGGCGTCTTTGTCACTAAATAATTCTAACGTCGCCGCAATTGAAGCCGATAGACGTGCCGCTATGTGACCTGCCTTTTCTACTGATTAAGTATTCCACGTGGACCCTTTCCTCCTCGCTGATTTATTGACCCTTCACGATCGTACTTTGGCAAGTGGCACGCTACCCTTATAAAGGAACCCTGCCTCGTTCATGACG
>NW_006263329.1:699167-715061 GCF_000469605.1 Apis dorsata | reverse complement strand
GAACGGGAAGTTTATTTTTTTTTTTTCTTTGCATTTTCGAGTGTCGGTTGCTCGAAAGGTTATCAAGAAGTGTGTGGCCATTGGGAAAGATTCGTATAATTGGTCGCGATTTTGATTTATTGACGAAGGAATTGGAATATTTTATTTTTTAGGATTAGGATTGATGTTTGACATTTGAAATTTGAACCCTTGATCCTTGAACTTTGATCCTCGAATCTTTGAATTTTGAAGTTTTAGAATTTAAAATTTGGGATTTTAAGATTTGAATTCTGAACAATTTTGAAGTTAGAATTTTAGAATTTGAACTTTGAACTTTTGAAGTTTTTTGAAATTTGATATTTGGAATTGAACGAATTGGATGAATGGAATTTTTAAATTTAAGTTTGGAAACTTTGATCTTTGACTTTTGAATCTTCAAGTTTAATAAGTTGAAGCGTAATGAAGTTTTAAAACTTGGAATCGAAATTAAAACTTAAAATTTTTCTTCAAAATTATATGCATTATATGATAGAATATCATATAAATAAGTATGAAATCATAGGAAAATTGCAATAGTACATCTGGCATGCAGATGTTACAATATTATGCAATATCTCATGAAGATAAATAATTTTATAAAAAGTTTTATAAAATTTTATATAAAATAATTCTTTGTTTAAAAATTGATTACTTAAATATTGTCAAGCTCTCTTTCTTCGCTTCATTTCAATAAGAAAGGGAACTTGTAAACCAAAAGTATTATTAAAACGTGGTTGCCACTCATGATGCAAGGTATTGAAATTTGAAGCAAGCGAGTTTTTTCCCCTTTTCGAATCAACGATTTACATTAAGAGTTTCTATTGACGCGAGTGTCTTCGAGAGATAATGTAAATTAGTGAATATAATGTGCACGATCCGGATGTAGTGCTCATGAATAATAATCTACCCCCGTATTATAAACTTTCAGAAGCGTATATTTCGATTCTTTCGAAATATATATGTAACAGTTGTGCATTTTTTTTCTTCACGATCGATCATTCGACTTTTTATTTTATTTTATTTTTTTTTTTTTTCCTTAAACAAAAGCTTTGTCTTTCATTATTATTTTTATTTTTCTTCACTTGATCATCGACCCAATTAAAATTAATTAAAGACACGATTTAATGAAACTTAAGAGATAAAGATTAAATCTGTGTCTATCCATGAATAGAAATTTTCATTGAAATATTTTTCATAAATATTGAATTAAATTTTATTTTCAACTTTAGGATATATTTAGTTTATAGATTAGGAAATATTGGCAACAAATTTAATTATCTTATTTACACAATTGAAAATATAATAACGAATTATTATTGAATACAAGAATAAATTTAAGGTATATCTCAGAATACCACGTTGCAATAAAATGCAAGATAAAATTTTAAGTGTAAAAATGAATAATATCGAGGGATTCTTTACGACACTAATGAAGATATAGAAATCGAGTGTAAATTGAAGGAAAGGAGCGAGTATCGATACGATATTTATTTTTATTGTACACTCAGAATTTTGATCCTCGTTTCCGAGTGTAACTTATCTTAACCGAAAGCAATGTTTGTTCCGTGAATAACGTTCAATAGCCAAATCGTTTATCGCGATATAAAATTCATTCCATTATCGCGCAGGAAAAAAGGTATCACAGTGTTCAATTACCTCACTTGTGGTCCTGGAGTGAAAGTGGAATTTGCGTTCACCAAGTTTTCTGTCGTAATTTCGTGCACGGGCTGGGCCTGGTGAAAATGTTAGGTGGAAATTATTATACACTTACTTTGGTCTTTCTCGCGAAAAAGACACTTTCGAATCTCCTTAAGTGTCTTTAAACTATTAAGGAAGAATATTGTCTGGAGAAGTTTTCTCCTTAAATTTTAAACAAAAAATTTTAATTAAGAAATTGAAAATGTTTCTTTCCTCAATGAATATTTATTTACATTCCTTAAAAATCATCATCTTTCCTGGATATTATTTTTCAATATTATATATTACTTATTGTATAAAATAATTTCAAGATTCTAATTTTAAATATATATATATCCTTCTCTTATTTTTACGTCAAAACTGAAAACAATCGAATAATAAAATCCAAGTTAATTTGCTGGAAAATTACTTACTCATAATCAAATTGATTAATTATAAATATCCTTCTTTTCTTTTATTTACAATTACAAGATCATTTATTCAGACAGAAAGATAATTATACGTAGATATAATATATTTAATTACTTTCGTAATGCATCAATTCTCCACATCGCGTTTAAAAACATATTGTAGTCATCAGTAATTTTAAAGATCCTACCTCTCATTGTACAATTTTTTATCACTCTTTTACTCAAAAATAATCGAAGCACGATTATACCAAATCCTCTATGAAATTTCTATCCATCGATGGATCAAACAATCCTCAGAAATCCCTTATTTCCCGGATTTCTCTCGTAACTCATCATAATTGCATCGAGTTCAACCGAATTACAGATGGCGATATTTCGAGGCATCCATATAGATGGCGCGCGATAGCATCGATTACGCATCAACCGTAATTGGCGATTCGCTGGCAACTCGAATAATTGCGGACTAGATACCTCTGGGAGGTCTGTCTCCCTCGCCTTCGAAGTTGTATCGATAAATCATGCGCCAACTTCCTTCTTCGACTTCAAACCGGTGTTGTAGTATCGTAGATTTCTCGGTTTCTCTCCTAATTGGTCGATCATTTCCATGTTGATCCTCAACATCGGTTGTTGCCTCTCGCCTCTTAGATTCCGCTCCTCTCCTCGGTGTTAATCCTTTTCCACACAGAGGAGCTGCTATTATTCTTTTTAATTTGTTTCGTGCAATTTTACGATTCACACTGGGAAAAATTAATATATTGCGATAAGTAAATACGATCTCTATTATCTCTCATTTTATTCGAATTTTATTTTTACTTTTACCTATCTTTATGGAAAAGTTTATCATGTTTATAGCAGATGTATTTCGAGAAAGTGTTTGAGAGCGCAAAGAGTTAAGATTTTATGCGTTAATACGTGGAATTTGTTTGTATAATATATATTATATATATACATTAGTTTGGAAAGTTTCCATCAACCTTCAATATGTAAAAAGTTAATTAATTATTTTATTAAGGATGGGAATGAAAAAAACTCGTGGAAATATTTTGTTTATACGTGAAGTAATATAAATTCGTATCGTAAACAACAATATTAAAATTCAATGTTGCTTTTTCATTTAGACCATTGATGTACGATACCAAATTTGGATACGTCAACATCATTAATGGTGTTTCTAAATTAGCAAGTTGAATAGCGTACCTTTATCTCTTAACCAGTAACAAAATAAATTCTTGAAACAAAGTGGTACACTAATATAAACGCAAAACTTGAATTCGAAAAAGTTAGCTAATTATATGGCATTTAAATTAAGAAATATAAATAATTAACATACAAGAACATTAAACCCTTACGTAATATTTAACTCTTCTAATAAATTCAATTTATACTCAAGTATTCCTTTTTCAAAGAAAAAATTTATTATATAACGAGTAAACAATTGATCGAAACAAACCCCTGTCGGGATCGGTACCAATGCGAAACATCATTCATTTTTCGTTCATCATCGATGCGATCCGATAAAAATTTTTGGAATCTAGTTGAAAATTATCATTTTTAAAAATATTACAAAAATATTACAAAATCTCGAAAATTTTAAATAAACTTCGCCTCGATCAACGTCAGTTCGAACAACTTGTTATACAAGTAATAATTAATAACCTTAACAACGGAAGAAATGAAATCGAAGAGAATAAGTTGAATAAAAATGTAATAAACTCGCAAAGAAAATTATCAACAAGCATAACGCGTATCTTATTAATATACGAAGAGGAAAGAATGATTCGAGACATGATTCGAGATACAATATTGATTAGTATGGAGCAGATACTAATTCCGTTAATAAAAGGGTCGTTGCTCGATTTCTCTCCTTGAACCGTGCCTGATACCTTCGTCCACGTGTTGCTCGGCCTCCTCTACTTTCTTTTTCCGTTTGTTTTATCATTACGCTTTCCGACGAAGCAGCACATAAGTATAAACAAACTTCCGGCAGGAACATTTGCTCGTGTACTCATCAATCGGTTCTTTTTTTGAATACTAAATCATCTATCTATCATCCAATCTGATATTGCTAAGAATCTCTGAAAAATACTTCGTTTCTTTCCTTCGACTCGAGGAAAATCATTTTTTCCGATTTTTTCTTTTTTTATCTTGTCGAACGAGTTATTAAATCTTTTTTTATTCGTAACAGGTTTGTAATAAATTATTTCATCGCGAAATTTAAAGTTTTTTAACGTGATATTGAAGTTTACACAATGAAAAATTTCCCGTTTCGAAAATTCAAATGGTATTCCAAAGTGAGATTCGGTCCAATAAGATGTTGATAAGAAAAAAATTCGCCTATTTATTCTTATCGTCCAAATAAAATTGACTCGATAAAAACAATAGGTCTAACGTTAGAAATCCTTGAAAAATAATAGATTTATTTACGGTCTTTTATTTTTGCAATTATTCAGTACAAGTAGAATTAGCAAAATTAATGACTTTTATATCGTCGTAGAAACTTTATTACATAATACCTATCTATTTACTTTCAATCTTGAAACATTTTATTATATTTCATGTATTACGCGTGATCATTACCTATTAATTTATTGCCAACAATAAATATGATTTATGTAGTTGTCATCGCGTAAAGTAAACGAAAAATTGTTTTCCTTTTTTCTCACGTTTCCCTCAATCTCGAAACGAAACACGGTATTCCAAAGTGAGATTCGGCCCAATAAGACGTTGATAAGAAAAAAAAAGGCTAATGAAGGTTGAAGACGTGGTCATTCAAGTTGGCCAGGCAGGCTCAAACCGTAACATCGAAAACCTGTTTGCTCGGTTAGCGATAGTGTAACTTAACGGAACATGGCGACTATAAAGTATAGAGTTTTTGCTTTTTGCAACGATGATATTCACATCATCTGCGAGGGATTGTCGATTTTGGATTTTGGATTTGAAGAAATTTCCTCGAGCTTAAGTTAAATTTCTTTTCATCCCTCTTTTTTCTCACTGCACAGGTTATCTATATCTGTATCTGTACCAAATATATACAATGTGGACAAATAAAAATATAAATACGCATCTTGCAAGAATCATGGAAAATCCTAAAGCTAAGCATTTTCTGAGAACATTCATAACAGGTTTCTCAAGGAACGCTGATTAGTAACCACTTTCTTATCCAACTTTGAATAAAGAAATAAATAGTGCGAGTAGACTATGATTACGTCTCGTGTACTTCCTCCAAAACGAAAAACCTCCTTTTCATTTTTATTTCCTGCACACCTGTAATCGGAGAAAGCTGGACAAGTTGTTCCACGAGTTGGTCAATCATCATCGGGACGAAAAATGCCTTAATTTTGGCGAAAAGGTGTTTTTGGTGATGTTAATTAGCGATTTTATGGTATCGTATTTTATATGTTCACGATTGTGAACCGGGGATTAAAATTACAAATATAACGTGGAAAAAGAGGGAAAATTGCAACTTTATGAAAGATTTCTGTTTTTTGTTATTCGTGCATAATTGGATGCTACTTTTGATAGATATCTTTGTATGATCAGATGGTATTAGCGATTTGACTGATATTCTGAAGTTAAAAAGTTATTTTTAATAAAAAACGAGAAGATATATAAATATACAAATATATTTTGTTATCTTGAGACAGGATTGGAATTTATTAAAATAAATGATTTTAAAAGATTATTGAAATCATGCATCATCATGTTTAATTTATCTTCGAATAATTATAAATTAATTTATTCAAAGAATCATTCTAAATATTTAAAAATGTGTTCAACTTTAATCTGAAATTATTATCGAATAAATTTTGATTTCTTTTTTCCTTAATAAATGAAATCCTCGTACTTCAATCCTCCAATCGAATTCGAATCATACTCTTCTACTTTTCTTTCCAGTTAATTAAATTTCAAATTAAATTCCATTTCCGTCAATTTTCTTAATCTTTCAACTCGATACATAGTAAACGCGCCATCCAAAACGTATATGCACGTACGAAAAAAGAGTCATCACTGTCATCACCTTATCCGAGCGCATAAAATGAAAAGAAACAGTGTTTTCAATTATCGCTCGATCTCTTCTCGATCTCTTTTTCTCCTCCAAGCCGAGTGACGTCGAAACTCTTTCGAAATCGATAATACACCGAAGATAAGAAATAATCCTCGAGTTATCCGCCTCTCGCAATTTCCTTTGGTCCACTTCCTCCGTTCACCAGTCCACCAGTCTCGTGACAGTTATCAGTGGAAAGGATGAAGTGACCTGACCGTGTTTGGTAACGTTTGATAACCGGAGTGACACGGGATTTGACATTTCCTGATCCGGCTTTCTACGTTTCACTTATCTTCCTCGAGTTCCAGAAACGAGAGACATCGAGCTTCGAGATACGATTAATGATATCGGAGAATTCGAGAAATTTCCAGTGTGTTTCGAAGTGTTAATTTTGCGTAATATGGAATTTGACGTTTAATTATTCAGCTTTCAGTGTTTCATTTCCAAGTTTCAAGTTCCAAATATGAGAGACGATCTTCAATGTTCAATGATATTCTTTGGAGAAATTTGAAATATCTTATGAGATTAATTTTGAAATATATTGATAAATAGACTATTTTTGTAAAATTATTTACATATATGGAAAATTTAAATATGAAAATGTTCAACATGCAAAATAGTAATATTTGAAAGTAATATTTGATACCTAATATTAAAATGTTGATTAAATATAATTAAGAAAAGTAATATTCTTTTATATTTTTAAATTTAATAAAAAAGTCTTAAAATTCAACACTCTTGAACGGGGTGACACACAATCACGATGAATCTTTAATATTTTTTTCCTCTGCTAGAAAAATAACCATTCACACTATTCTAATAAACGTTTTTTTGGTTAATTTCCAGGTGTACAAAGGCCTCGACATCGTGACCGCGAAAGTAACGAAAGAGGAAAAAGCAAAGGCGCCGCACCACATGCTGGATATCGTAGACCCTCTGAACTCTAGCTACACAGTGGTACAATTCAGGAATGAGGCCATATCTATTGTAATTTCTCCTTTTTTCCTAACGCATTTAGTATTCTAAATAAAAATATTTATATATATTTATACAAAAATAGCAATATATTAAAAATATTTCCAAATATTGGCCCAAATATAAAAATTCAGGCCAATGCTGAAATTGAAATTTCACTCGTTTCGAAAAAGAAAGCGAGAAACGAGTGAAGGGAAAAAAATAATTCGGAAGAAAGATAAAAATATTATTTTCCACACACGAATTGTGATATCACCCGCAGCATATTACGATCGCTTTCGTGCGTGATAAATCAATAAACGGCGTGTTAAATCGTTGATACAATGTTGTAAATATCCTCGAGCTATGCTTCTGCATTTTCTCTCTCTCTCTATATATATTTACAGAGGATAGAGCGTCTATTTCACGAACATTTCTATAACATTGGAATCGCCCTCTTAGATTTAGACATCTATTAGACATCCTCCATATCCCCTCACCACGTTAGCGCTCTGTAAATTCATTTGCTGTTAGAAAAAAAAAGAAGAACGAAAGGGATTATAAAAAGTGCTTCGTAAAAATAATCGACAATCGAACGAAGCGGAATTATCAGTTAGAAGGACCATGATAGAATCGTTGATGCGCCATTGGTCCCCCCTTTGGAATTGCACGCAAGCTTCTAGTTTCCCTCGAACGTTCCTCTTCTTATTTGGCCGATTTAGATCAACGATCTTCTCGCGAGGAGGAAGCTCCCGATCATCGTCGGTGGCACCAACTATTACATAGAGTCCATCCTTTGGGAAGTTCTGATGGACGACTCGAGGATCGGCAAGGACGATGATGACCCGTTGGGCGAGGATGTGTCGCGTACGAAGAGGATGAAGATCGAGTTGGATCGATCGATGACAAAGGATAACCAGGAGCTTTACGAAGAGTTGGTTAAAGTGGATCCGGAAATGGCGAAGAGATTTCATCCGAACAATAGGAGGAAGATCATTCGGTGAGTGGTTTTATATCTTTTGATCGATCGATTTTCTTTCGATGTATAAATATGTTTTTGGATTGGAAGGAAATTGTATTTCAAAAGTAAAGTTTCGTCTTAATTGAAAAATAATCGATTTAAACTTTCGTTGAGATAATTTATCAGAGAAATTAATATGTTTTTAAAAAAAAGATAAAAATTTACGTTTTATGTTAATTAATTCGAAATACAATTTCTTTTTTTATTAAATATTCTAATTTTTACTCTTTTAATTAGCAGTTTTTAATTAAAATTTCGTTACCACTTTTTAAATACTTTTAAATTTCGTTTTATAGCTGAATTAATTGTATATATTAATCATCTTTGCTTCATTTGCTTCATCATTCTTCACGAAATTATAAAGAAAGAAGAAAAACGAATCAGTTCGATTCCTTAACACTTTGTGAAACTTTGTGTCCTCGTTCGCATAATCTCTCGCTAAAGTCTTTGTCGGTCTTGATACGTGTCACATTCTACGTTACTTTAATTTCGCCGATTAGATTCTTGGCACAATTCGAGCGTTAATGATCGCTTATAATTCATAGAACTTGAAATAAAGTACAAGTGAAGAGAATAATTTAACGAAATATTCATTTATCGATTGGAATTTTATTATTGAATCAAAGAGAAAAAAACAGTTTTTTATTGATATTTCTTATATAAATAAAAAGAAATTGAAAAAATTGATGAGAAAAAAAATTTTATCTTAGAAAAAAATGTATTCACATCAAAAACAAATACTACACTTTAAACATGGTTAATATTTTATTTCAAGAAACTATATTCTTGGATATTGTGTCTTAGGTGTTAATTACGATGTTTCAATTGCAATGTTTTCTTATCAATTTTCACAGAAAATTTGCATTTGTATTTATCGTTACACGTTTTATCGAATTTGAAGTATTCATAGGTGAAAAGATCAGATTTTTTCCAACAACAAAGTGTACAAAGTTTATAATTCGAAACGTATATCAAACAAATATGGATGTGGATACATATTACATGATCGCATACGTTTCCTGAACTTCCGTTTTTTCCTTTTTTTTTCTTCTTAGAAACTCCTTTTCCTCGTTAATTATTATTTTTAGTCACAATATTCTAAATATTGTAAGCCGTAACGTTTCAGCAGAGAAAAAACAATTAATCACGATAACAGGGGGCGTGTGCAAATGAGCAGAAAGTCAGTCAAAAATTAGTTCAGAGGAAGAAAAATGATCAAAAGCCTTTAATTCTATTTAAATATAGGAATCCAAAAATTTAACGAATCGAAATCTTTATAAAATTTCCTCCAGTTATTCTGGTTTACCCCGCAAGACAAATCTATGGAATTTCATTGCTGTACGAAACAGGGTATCCTAATTCAAGCCACGGCACTCGTTCTGTTTATCACGCGACGAATCCCGTGATAAATTACGGTGATTATGTTCTTTTAGTCTCGAGTAGATGCAAATTACCTGGGAAGTTCGGCCAGGACTGGGTAATTGCGCGAAACCTTTAGTCGCGAAATTTCTTGCCAAGGATATAGACCGAACCTGCCTCTATTGAAAACCACGCTTTCAGCGATTGATTCTCGATGCTTGTCTCGTTTCCACGTCCCGTTGGTGATAAATCAGCTGGAATAACAGGCAGAACGAACTGTTGAAAGCTATTCGATTTACGAATATTTATGAATATTTGGCTATTCGGTTAAGTATTGGGTTATCAACCACTTTGTGTCGGTGATAATTTTGTTTTTGGTATATCTTTTATTTGAGTAGTATATATTTGTAACGTTTATCCATTGTTAGGAGGATGATGTTATCACTTTGGTTAATTTAGTTTTGCGTGTCTGTGAAGATCTTTGCTTTCTTGAGTTTCATGCTGTTGAGAGTTGATCGTGAAGTTTCTATTGAGGAGTTAGTTTTAAATAGCATTTATAATTTAGATTGTTGGATTTTAAGGTTTCGTGTGATGCTTGTTGATGATAGATTATGTTTAAATAGGGACGAATATGATTTTTTAAAAATTTTGAGAAATATTTTTCTATGATTGTGTATTGATTGTGATCGATTTAAATTTAAAATATGGTGAATGGAAAGTAAATTGTAGTGTTATTCATGTACAATGTAGAATGTTAATGTATTCGTGGGATACTTTGAAAGGTCGATCCATTCTTTATATTTATAAAAAATTTTGCGAAAGTTTAATAATAATAATAATTTACAATCAAAAGATTGTTCAGTTTCTAAATAAGAATCTCTACTAATCTTGTTAATATTTTTCTCGATTAATAATAAATTTTTGAGTAGGAACAATGTTATCGTAATGTTATAATAAAAATTAACATAATAAGGATGCTTGATAAAAGAAACGTCAATCATTTCAACTCATATTAATTATGATAAACACATTATATTAGATCTTGACAGGTTTCATATATTAAATTTGATGATTAAGTTTTATCTATCTGAATGAATGAGGAATAAATGTGCTTCACACTTCGGGCTTTCGAGGGTTATATAATTTTTTATCCTACTTTTCTCATTATTTAATATAAATGGTATTTTAAAACTTGCTCATCCTCATCCATTTTATTGAGAAATGTTTATCGTTGATAATTTGAAAAAGTTTTCTACGCTTCGCCTCAGAAGAAGATGTTATCGATATTTATTACCTCGTTCATTCAATTTTATTTACTTTCTCTTGGTGAAAATTTTAACAAATTATCGTCATATATTGATTTTACCAACAATTAATGTAAAAAATATTTAAGAATTCCATTTGATATTTTAATCATTCGATAAACTTTATCATTTCGATTATTTATAGTATTATTTAAATATTTACAAACTGGATGGTTTTAATCTTCGTTTAAAATTTCCTAGGAATTGTTAAAAAAATATTTCATAATTTGTCAGTCGACACTTTAAACATTACACCCTTTGCATAATTATGACGATCGCTGTTTCAAAATTATTTCCTTTCTCAGATGAGTTTTATTCTGTTTTAAAAACTTGCTGCAACGTAATGATTAAAACTGTAATAATAATCTTTGACCAGGTCTACCAGGTTTTAATTGAACTTTCTTACAACAAACGAAAACATTGGTTTTCGGGGTCGAGGCGAAATTTAGCCGCAGACAGATCGCATGCTCGCATTATGCAAAAGGGTCTCCACTGTAAAATTGACTTTCGAATTCGAACGGATGGAGAGTTGCGGTTTTTGATACCGCTCCCTCGTTATGCGACGACCGCCATAACAAATGGATCGAAAGTGGAGAGAAAGGGTTTTTTAATTTCTTCGTATCGTGTTTGTACAAATTTATTTCGATTGTGTAATTAACGATTGTTATTTTCATGAGGAATGTAGAATGAATTCTAATTAATCGAAACGAATCTTTCGTGTTTCATGGCAGTTGTACAAATAACAGTTGTGTAGAATGAGCTTTATGAGAAGACTTTTATAAAAGAGTTTAGCAAGATTTTTTTTTTTGCAATTTCTTTTACTTTATAAAATTAATTTATATTCGGTTTCGAATCTGAAAAAGATTTCGAATGAGGAAAAGCTGTAATTTGTAAGATATATTCAATGTATGCAATTTAAAAAATGTTAATAAATAATATAATGTAAAGTTTAGAAATAAATTACAAACTTGTGAAGGAAAGATATCAAATAAAAGATCAGATAAATTTATATCAATAAATAGAAAGAATCGTTTAAATAAAAGAAATTTCTTTCATTTTTTATAGTTTCGATTTGAAATTGACAAGATTTATTGTAAAAATTTTGGCGAAAGATGAAACATTCTTTCATCTTTCATGTAAGAAACAAATTCGTGGAAAAGTTACCTCAATTCCACCTGTTCTTTCCTTCGCTATCACGATCGCTATCATTACAAGAGGCGTATTCGCTCTCTGTGGCCATCTGTCAGCCATACGGCAATACCTTTTTTCCCAGGGTACAAAATTTATAGATTCACGAAGATCAAAATAAGAACATTCACTCGCGAGAAACATCCTTGCAAGTATCCTCTTTAAATTGATTAGCCTCTGTTTAATTTGATGATGGTCAATAATGAGGTCAAATTGCCTGTTACTGTAGGGTGTCACGCGATAATTTACATAAATGCAGACCTTGGCTATTTTAATTAAGTAACAGTCAATTAATATTTTGATATGTATCTCGATATGTTCGCTACTTCTTATGCAAATACACACTCCCCTTCATAATTATTAGGTCATCACGATCTTATGCAAAGTGTGATAGTCGGTTTAAATTTGGAGCAAAATAATTAGAACGTTATTAAATTTTTTTATCAACAAAGAATTTAAATGGATAAATTTGGAATGTGCAAGAAAGATTTTTAAATTGATATATTGTAAAGAAAAATCGAGGTATCATTTATCATATACAAATATTTTAATTATAGTTAATTTTTTTACGAATCATTTTTCATAAATTCGTATAATTACTTACAAATTACTTTTTCCATAGAAGTTTATCGTAGGAAGGATAGTTATTACATTAGAAATTTTCATATCTACTTTCCAAATTCCACTTAAATTCACTTCGAAATCTCTGGTTTTTCGCATTATCGTTTCAACAGAAACGCAAAGTTCAACTCTTTAAAAAAAATAAAAAAATAAAAATCAGGCCATGTGGCCACATATGTTCATGATTTTTGTCGTCTCGATCGTACGAAACACGGATGGACAATGGCCAATTAGAGCAGACCAGATACACATTTCTGTACAACTGGTACTGGCTTTCACGAAACGGCAGCTGTTAAACCTTTTCTGGCGGAAGGGACCACGGAAATTTCATTTTCTTTCAATGAAAAGGCGACGTACCACTTTGTAGAAACCAACCTTCTCTTAGGTAGGAGGCAAGGTCCAGGTGTCGAGACTTGCCTCCTTTGTATCGAGGCTTCTGCCACCGAGAAATATATGCTACGGTCTCGTAGATCCTCAACAGCCGCTACGGATTGTTTAATTGTCGTTTCTCAGGGATTTCCAGTGATGCGTGACTGTACGTAGAAAAGACTTATTGTTGGAAAATATGCATAGATCCAAGTTGCAGAACTTCTTTTCACGGAAAGTTAGATTTTCTTAGGATTTTCTCAAAAGTACATCTGATATTATTTTGTTCCTGTTTTGTTCGAGTATTATACTGTTTATCGTACTGTTTGTGAAAAAGATTGTAATCGGCCATTTTCAATTATGAACTCGCTTAAAATGGTAACAAAGTTGAAATAGACGATTGATACCAATCGATGCGCTTCCTTTTTATTTTTTAATGTAGTTCTTGATTTTGTGAAAGAGAAAGGCTTGAAAGGTAGCGACATGGTTAAAGGCTATTTAAAAGATGAGTTTTCGGTGGGAAGAGGATGAAAAATTCATCAAGTATTTTCTACCGCATAGGGTAAAGGGATAAAGACGCAAAAAAGGCTCTTTTGCGAAAGAGGAAGCTGGGTAGACGCTTCCTTTTCAAAGCGTTTACGTAGCTGGTATCAAAAGGCATCGGATTCAATTCTATTTTAAAAATTTCCTTACCCCTAAAATTCTTTTTAACAAGCTTAAGGGATTGCATACTTTTGAAATTAGTTTAAAATTAGCTTTTATCAAAAGATAAAAGATTTCACGTTCTTTTAAAAATACATTTTTGAAACTTTATGATAAAATATATGTTTAATTATGATAAAATTAGTATTTATCATAACAGATTTTGATAAATATTGGTTATTTGACTTTTTTTTGGTTCAATTTTTAAATAAAAATTGCTAAACGAAGAAAATCTCATTCGTATTATCGAAAAATATAATTGAAAATTCGATTTTCTTTTTTAATTTCCTAATAGTGCAACTCCTCAAGCAAACAAAACTGAAAGTATAAGATATTTTTCGAAATTGATCTTCAGGAAAAATTTGTTTTCTTACGAATCATACCATACCATACCATATCACTGATATTTCATTGCGTAAGATTAATATTATTATTGGAGAAAATGACGTATTCCTCCCCTATTTCCTTCTCGTGTCCGATCATTATCATAAGTTGGAGTAAGTTGCAAAACGATTTACATCGTTAACTTCTTATTTAATCATACTTCTTGTGCATCTTTCGCCACATTATTTTTTATGAACTCGATGAAAGAAGGAAAACACGAGCAAGGTTGACCGTTATCATTTTTTTTTTACCTCGAAAATTGATACACTTTTTGAGGAGCCGATCGAAAAGTAAAGTTGTATCTTTACAACAATATTGTTGAATTTTTCAGTTTATTCAAGAATACATCTTTGCAAAGAATGTTTTTTCATATGAATCAAGTATTTGGAGACAATGAGATTCGATACATTGATCAGAATCGAAAATTATAAATATTTAAAATAAGTTTTAATAATTTTAAATGATTTTCTTTTTAATTCATACAAATTAAATTCGTAAATTTCTTTTTTGTTTTATTTATTGTGTTTGGATTGTTGAATATTTGAATATTCGAATATTTGTACTACACATTTTATTTAAAATTATTAATATTTAGTTAACAAATTATATAAATTTAGTTTAAAATTTAGATTTTTAAAATATATTTTCAAAAATTTATCATAATATCTACTAATAACTTTATCATTCGAAACATTTAATTTCTTGCATAATTCGATGTCTTTATTTTATCTTTTTAATTTAATCCTTTTTTTCTCTCTCTCTCCGTATATTTTCGATGTAATAAATATGAATCAAACATTTCCAAATATTTGAATAACAAATTATGCTATAATATCGATATAGCATCTCGTGGCCATTTAAATCGGGATCATAGAGAGAGATAGATATTGTTATCTGTTCTGTTACACGATTATCAATTTATAATTCGTGTTATCGATAAAATATGCCAACACTTGTTCCGTCTAGCATAGTTTAAAAGTCGACACAGATCGAACAGTATCAAATATCGTAGTCCTGTATACTATGCATCAATGAGAAAACGTGCTTGGAACTCTTCCTTTCCGATTCGAGTTAAGGTAACAGTTTTTTATCGAAGATATTTCATGACTTTTGATTAATTTCTTAAAGCTCAAATCATCTCTTATTCTTCGTTAAAATTCTTCGTTAATGCGTTTAAATGTTATAAATACTTTTTATAATTGAAAATAAAAAATAAATATACGTATATAGATATATTTTCCATAAAACATGGATATTTGATGTAAGATAATTTTTAAATCCATGGTAATTATAATTATTATAAAGATAAAATAATTTATACGTATATTTTAGTGATTAATCTCGAAGAAAGAAAAAAACAATTCTAGGTCATAATTATTTTATTTAAGGTAAAGATATTCATTCGTAAATATATTTAAAAGACAATATTTTTCTCTTTATTTATTTATTTTTTCCAGATTTACAGCCTATAAGAAGATAATCAATACATAATATGTTTATTATATTTACTTGAATATCTTTATACGATACATTGAAGAGTTAACATTAAATCTTTATTATGGTAGAAACATCAAGTCTAAAAATTTATTTCTACTGTCAAACATTTACGTACATGTTTACGAATAATTATACGTGAGCCACGAATAGCGACAGGGCCGTGTCACGATTTCCTGGTGCCTGAGAGATGTCCTCTTCCGGAAACGAGGTGTTTCATTAATTTTACTCGAAATGTGGCTCTGTCTTCGTATCGTATAGCGCACAATGCTTCCTTTCTCAAGGTTATTTATTGTTTTTAGTAGTCGTATTTGCTCGAAGCATTTCACG